>NC_052625.1:46439426-46513112 GCF_016161935.1 Mauremys reevesii
TTTTCCATAACTGCAGCATTACGAATTAAAAAGAAAACAAACTTACATGTACTGTCAACTTTACTCACAGAGTTTAATGATTTGTTTTGTTTGGTTTCTGCCTGGGGATTTTCTTGATAATTTCTTTAAGACATTTTGAAATCTTTCCTTGCAAAGAAAGAAAGCGGCAGAGAGCTCCCGTGTTATGCAGAGAACAATAGGGGAGCTAAGAAACGGGAACATTGTAGTACTTAGAAGTATGATAGGGGCCCTCAGGTTCTGTGGTTACCAGGAGAACTGGAGGTTCTGGTGGAGCTACTGAACTTTGCAGGCACTCTGAGTTGAGATTAGTGGAGAAACTCTGAGGGGTGCAGGAATGCCTGAGAACATGGGGAAGTTAGTCCAGCTGAATGTTTTGGCCTCTGCCAATTGCTGCAGCTCCACAGTTTCCGTGTGTATTGGGTAGAACATTATAACTCATGCAAGTCATGGATTCCACGATTCTTCATATTTCTCTTTAGCTTAACTCTTTTCCCATCCCCTTTCTGCCCCTCCATACACACTTAGATTAAAGAAGTTATGTTGCTGTGGGAAAGGCACCACCACATATGTCTTCTGTAAGTGTGATGGTTGTCACCTACTCTTTGCAGTCAGGGATTTTATCTATGCATGCAGATTCTGCTGCCTACTTAAGAATATTAGAAAATGCTGCTGCTTGTTAGAAAATACTGCTGCTTCCTACATCCTATATACAGGATGCTGAAGATTATACCATCATATTGTTGCCGGCTCAAAGAGCCCGAGGCGGAGCAACAGCAGGTTCGTTGCCCGGTGTCTCTGGCAAAGTAAGAAACTATTTTATGCAAAACATTAATGTAATCTAAAGTGTAACTCTGCTGAACTTGGAAAGTAGATTCATTTATTATACTGTGAAACCGGGATTTTTAGTTCCAATTTAAATGCAAACGTCAACCTGTTGGGTGAAAACCAAATCCACTTCAATTTAGGCTTAAACAATTTATTTTAGCCTTTATTATATATGTTTTTAGACAATGCTACTATCACGTATGAATTACATAAACATGCATAAAAAGATAAGGCAAGACAAGGAAGTGCTCAAGTTATCTTTCTTGGGGACAGGGTGACTCTTCTCAAATCTCTGCTATGCTTGGCTATTTTTCCTCTGTCTCTTCTCCACTATTATGTCAATCATCTATTTTTTAATCCTCTGTTCTGTAACTTTGCGCAGACTCAGTAGAGGAAGCTACCTCATCTGTGTCTTTATCCATATATATTCTACTCTAACCCCCTAATTAAAAGCAGGGCGGCTCTAGTAATCCGGCCGCCCAAGCAGGCGGCATGTCGCAGGGGGCGCGCTGCCGGGCGCTGGTCCCGTGGCTCCGGGACGTGCCTGCGGAGGGTGCGTTGGTCCCGCGGCCCAGTGGAGCTCCGCAGGCATGCCTGCGGGAAGTCCACCCGAGCCGTGGGACCAGGGAACCGCCTGCAGTCATGCTCGCGGGAGGTCTACCCGAGCCTTGGGACCAGCAGACCCTCCGCAGTCATGCCTGCGGGAGGTCCACCGAGTCGCAGGGACCAGCAGACCCTCCGCAGTCATGCCTGCGGAGGTCTGCTGGTCCGCGGCCCGTGGACCTCCCGCAGGCATGACTGCGAAGGTCCGCTGGACCCGCCTGCCGCCTCCTGGGAAAATGCCGCCACGCGCGCGGCGTGGCGCGTGCTGGGGCTTTGAGCCGGCCCTGATTAAAAGATTCGCCTGCATAAATCACAATAACTAACCCAGATTAATACATTTTTTGCTTATCCTGCTAAAACTTACTTATATTTGTTTAGTTCCCATCGCAGCTATTCCTTGCTGTCACGCTCCCTGGCTGCATGCAGTTGTACTTATATTACAACTGCAATTTTTATTCTTCGTACTCATCTGTTTCTGTGGCCTTGAGTTTTTACTTGTTAGCTGGTTGAATAGGCAGGTTGGGGATGAGGGATTGTACCTGACTTGTACAATTTTGCTGCTTGTTAGAAAATTCTGCTGCTTTTCACCGGTACATCCTATATACAGGATGCTGAAGGTTATACCATCATGTGAATGGGGTTAAGAATTTTCCTCTGCAGAGGTACGGTAATGGCGGTTGTTTGCTACCTCTGTGAGGACCCCATTGAGAGAAGGTCTTGGCTGGGAGTAGGTTGAGGCCAGGGACATTGAGTCAATCCAGGGTTATTACCATGTTTGTATACAAATGTTCAAGTAATTTAACAATGAGAACTTTTGACCTGTGAATAGGCCCTCTCCACTTCACTGACTGATAGCAAAGTGCAGAGGAAAGATTGATTGGTTGCCACTTCTGATGTCACAATGATGCTACTTATGAATCACCTGAGTTACTGAGCAAATTATACAGGAAAGATTGATTGTTGGTACTTGATGTCACAATGATGCTATTTGTAAATCACCTGAGTAACTGGTATAGCTCTGTCACCATAACTCTAGATGTGACTGTTGAGAGCTTTTTAGTAACTATGGAATATATGAAGAGTTTGGGGTCTTCTGTCATTGAAATAATCAAAGCCAAGAATAAGGTGAGAGAACAAGCAGAATTTTATTAATATTGTGATTAAAAAAAAATCTGTTAGCTGATTGAATGGATGGGTGGGGGATGAGGGATTGTACCTGACTTACTGAAAGCTAACAGCTCTCTTCTCTACTCCTGCTATCTGCTTGGTCAAGAACTGTATAGATGAGACACAAAAACCAATTTTCTGATTTACAGACTGTTTCAGCAAAATCTGACAATCTCAAGCAGCAGAACTACATACAAAAGCAAACATTCCTATTTTCTTCCAGAATAGTATATAATAATTTCTCAAACATACCTTAGAACACATTTCACTAAAACAATTCATAACACAGTTCTCAACAAAGCTTAACTATGTATGTGCTTGCTAATGGTGGCTCCATAATTTACAGTTGAGCTTTAGAGTTACAGACACCAGAGATACAAACTGATCAGTCAACCACACAAATCTCGTTTGGAACCGAAGAACATAATTAGGCAGCAGCAGAGACACATCCCTTCTACTCCCACCCCACCCCGCAAAAAGGCAAATACAGCACTGTACTGTGTTAAATTACTAAAAAATGAAGGGAAAGCAGCATTTTTTCTTCTGCATAGTTAAGTTGGAAAGCTATGTTAAGACAATGTTCAGTTGTAAACTTTTGAAAGAACAACCATCATGTTTTGTTCAGAGTTACGAACAACGTCCATTCCTGAGTTGGTAACTCTGAGGTTCTACTGTATATTTAAGTCCACCATTTCCCTATGCCCTTAAAAGATTTAAATAGCTTTATATGAGCTAAAACATCTCAGACTTTTGCTTATGCAGCACCAGCACAGGCAGAAGTTAATAAAGCCTATTAGTAGAACTGTATTGCAGTCTGTGAGGCTGGTACATAAACAAGAAAAGAGAACAGTGCTGTCCACTTAGAGTCACAGACCTGCATGATCCAGGACAGATTTTTTCTATCCTTTGGACCTCTAAATTGGGTGGTACCTCTGGATCCCTTCCATGACAGGAAAGAATTCACACACCTTACTGAAGAGTTTTAAAGTGCTCAGAATGCAAGATCTTGGGTCCTTCCAAGACCTCTCTGTTTTGCTGCAGAAGAATCAAGGGGGAAAAGGCCCTCTTGTATTCAGTGCAAGGAAGCCAAGAAATTTCTGTGGCTATAGTTCTGATATAATTGAAACGTTGAAATAATTTGCATTAGTGGAGCAAACGTGTTAATCATATAAAATGGATTTTTTTTTTGCTAGCTAAAACAGATGCCAAATAGGTGTACACTGATAAGAGTAAACAAATAAAGCCAGTCAAACCCAGCCTTTCATTAAGAGGCAAATCCTTATTTGGCCCCATCTTTCCATATCCATGAAGAGGCCTACACTTTGCTATATGGGATAGGGTGGGCAAGATTTCAGCAGCCTGCACAGCACTTCCTTTCTCTGCAGGAGCTTCCTTGCCACTGCATGAAGTGGTTGTTTGGTTTAGTGGGTCAGCCACTGCATTGATATACTGACAACGAGCAGGAGAACCATGGAAACTAGTGGATCATCTGCTGCTCTTTGACTTTTGGGATTAGTGATTGGTTCCTTTTTCCCTACCTTTTCATTTTTTTAATTTTTTTTAATACCAGTTACGTGGTGTGTGCTGTGGGAAGATCTGCACCTTGAAAGTTTTCCTTTATGGATAAATTGCTCTGATAGACTGAACAAATAGCAGGCCAGCTCTCTAATGAGGCAGCCAGCAATGCAGTATTTTTATTGCGGTAGAGTGAATAACGATAACAAATATCTAAGAAACACAGATATTTTATATATCCTAAAGCCATTTGAAAGTGTCATAAAAAGACGTTTTAACAGCACTGCTGTCTCCTTCTTTGAAAATCATTGGCTTTTCACCCTATTTAACATGGGGAAGTTAGTCCAGCAGAATGTTTTGGCCTCTGCCAATTGTTGCAGCTCCACAATTTCGTGCATTGGGTAGAACATTGTAGCTCATGCAAGTCATGGATTCCACGATTCTTCATATTTCTCTTTAGCTTAACTCTTTTCCCATCCCCTTTCTGCCCTCCATACACACTTAGATTAAAGAAGTTATGTTGCCGTGGGGAAAGGCACCACCACATATGTCTTCTGTAAGTGTGATGGTTGTCACCTACTCTTTGCTGTCAGGGATTTTATCTATGCATGCACATTCTGCTGCCTACTTAAGAATGTTAGAAAATGCTGCTGCTTGTTAGAAAATTCTGCTGCTTCCTACATCCTATATACGGATGCTGAAGATTATACCATCATATGAATGGGGTTAAGAATTTGCCTCTGCAGAGGTACGGTAATGGCTGTTCTTTGCTACCTCTGTGAGGACCCCATTGAGAGAAGGTCTTGGCTGCAGTAGGTAGAGGCCAGGAACAATGAGTCAATCCAGGGTTATTACCATGTTTGTATACAGATGTTCAAGTAAGTTAACGATGAGAACTTTTGACCTCAGAATAGGCCCTCTCCACTTCACTGACTGATCGCAAAGTGCAGAGGAAAGATTGATTGGTTGCTGCTTCTGATGTCACAGTGATGCTACTTGTAAATTACCTGAGTTACCGGCATAGCTCTGTCACCATAACCTCTAGATGTGACTGTTGAGAGCTTTTCTTATTATAGTCTAGCTTCTTTACATGAGTTTGAAACTGATTGAATTGCAGATTATATTAGTAAATATGTTCAAAATAGTTCAGTAATTTTTTTCTGATCAATCAATGTGCCGATTCTCTGTAAATTTAAAGTTGCATTGAATTTATCTCCTGTGCCTAAACACTTATTAAAACTTTAGCACACACTTGTCTTCTAGCCAAGTGTAATCTGTTCTCAGTTTGGTATGGATACCTGTGTGAGTGTTCATTAAGTCATGGAACACTGTAAGAAGTTTTGGGGCAGAGACCATGACTTCTCGTATGTATGTCGTTTTTTGTTGTTGTTTTTTTTTTTAAACACTGCCTACTAAAGTGGGATTTCAATCCTGATTACGGGGGCGGGATTGCTATTGTAGTACAAATAATAAATATTACCCTTGCATCACTGTGATTTATGATTAAACTTTGTATAGCGTGAAATGTTGAGCAAAAATGGACGACCTACTGAGTCATCAGAGACAATTTGTCGAAAATAATCACGGTCCTTAGAACAGAAAATAAAAGAAAAGGAAAAGGTAAGACGAGACCCATTTTTTCACAAGTTTAAAGTTGCCTCCAGACTGCTATTACCAGAGTGAACAAGTTGTTCATTGAGTAATTGTCCATGTAGAAGAAACAACGCTGACGATTCCATATTTGATGTGTGCGCCCTCATGCATGCTGTCAGAATTTTTTCCCCGTAATGGTACCCCCAGGGCCAGCTTTGGCAACCTCTGGAGCCCTGTGCTTATGCGCCGGTACATGGGGCCCTGCTGGTCCCACGCCCTCTCAGTTCCTTGAATGGATCTGTATTTGTTAGTGAAACAATTTACTGGCCTACCACGAATTAAGTTGACTAAAGCCATGTTCCCTAGCTGGTGATAATAGTAGTCTGGTGGTTATAACTTGGTAAGAGGAAGTGAACTGTATTTCTTCAAGGTAGGCTGGGCAGGCAGGCTACCAATTTGTTCACCTCTAATTTATAGTTCGATGACAAAAATAAAATCAGAAAAAAGTTTGAACATTTTGCTAATAATTTGCTCGCTTCTTCCTGAGTTTGACCCTCCCCGCCTGCATTCTTCTGCTTCTGGCAGGCCAACCCAGGGTAGGAGTGGGCCTTTGGAAAGGGTCTGAGGGCAGAGAGGCTGGGTATAATAAGGGGGTGGGGAGACATAAAGATTTGGGGAAATGGATCACTGGGATCCAAGAGGGTGGGGACTTCATAGGATGGGTCTCTGGCTGGCAATGAGAGTGGGAACAGGCTGTGGAGTGCTTGAGGATATGGGATGGAGCAGGTGTCTTGCTGGAGGATAGGAGGGTGCTTAGGAGAAAGCTGAGGGGAAGCACTAGCACTTCACTACCTTCTCCAGCTGACAAACCTGCTATGATTTGTTAGAGGAGTCCTGCAGCTGCTGCCAAGAGAAGTTTGGCAGAGAGGTTTGCTGCCAGGAGACGCCACTAGTGCTTTCCTCCCTATCTTCCTCTGCTTTCTGCCCCCACTCAGCCCTCTCTTTTCCTTACCAACCCCAACACCCCGACTAAAAGTCCCGTGCCCTCATAGCCCTATTCCCTCATATAAATCCTCTCAAATTCATGTAGAGCCCCAACCATAAGGACCGTGGGGCCTGGAAGAAGCCTCAAAAACGAATTATACCCAGATGGATATCTACTTTGCATCTCCTAATGGTTGCAGGAGATGGGCTAGATTCCTAAGGATCTTAGGAGTTGTGTATTAGTGAAGTTCTGCTCCCCCAGACCTGAGGCGGGAGGAGTCAATGCCCCTCTACCAAACTTCTGTTGCTGCCCAGTCATGTGTTAAGTCAAATTGAAAATAACTAAGGCATTTTCCTCATGAAAACATTTTGACAGCAATAAGCTAAACATGTAATCACAGCAAAGAAGGGAATTCCCCGCACCCCAAAGGATCATGATTATTGGGGATTAGTCTGGTTGCTTAGTTGTAATGCTCGATGTTGTTATGGAGATCTACTTTTGAATCGACATATAAGCTTCATTCCATTATTTGCTAGTATTTTTTTGATCCACCTGTCTTGGTGTAGCAGATGAAGTAGGCTACTCTGATTGGCCAAAGTGAGTCATGGCCATTAGTGGCCATAACAGAATTTATGCTTTACTTAAAAATGGGTTTTAAACTCTTTTTGCTTCTGTCAGCGAGCGCTTTAGTGTAATTAGTAACTTTTTTAAGAGGCAATTTACAGCCCCTCCCCTGCGTTTTCCAGTGTTAATAGTTATAGTAACTTGACAAGAAACATGTAACTAGAGTGTGTTTCTCTCTCCTACCCCTCCCCCCCCAGTCTTCTACATTTCTAAGAAGTGTTTCATCAGCTACATGACTTACTGACAGGGATCTGCCGTGCACCAGATAAACCAGGACTTGCAGCAAGCCAACGATGCTCTACGAGCAGAACTCAACAAAGTAGGATTTTTAATATCTGAACTATTCAAATGGAAGTGGTGATGCTGAGTTTTTATTTTATGTAAAATTTAACTGTCCTCTTTATTGTGTTTGAAGATCTATACATGACTAATATTTAAGTGCAACTAAATATATCACAGGTCAGAGCAAGCTGCAGTATGTTCCTGTCACAGGTGAGCTGGTCCATTAAAAGACTGGGGCACAGCTGCACCTTTTGTCAGGTTTAGCCCATCTCCTGTATGATGGGAATAAATACAAGGGTTATGTGACAGAAGCATGCATCTAAACCGGGTCTGCTGGCAGGTAAAAGGGCAGCCTGTGGTCATTCAAGAGAGAGACCCCTCTGCCCCAAAAGTTCAGAGAGAGACTCTCTCTAGTGCCCAGGCAGAGAGCCTGTGAAGAGGACAGGTGACAATTTTCCAGAACTCCAAGGCAGAAGCCTTTGGGGAAGAGAATTACAAGGAACTGGAAACTGTGCAGGGATAAGCCTCCATTGATGGACTTGTAGGATGCAGAAGTCCCAGCTAGGAGAGGGGTGGGACTACAAGGATGGGCCTGCTCTGATCAAGACCTGAAAACTAGAGGCATTATATGCGGAAAAGAATAATTGAGGCTGGATAAGGGTATGTTTGAGTCTTGTGTTATGATAATAAACCAACCTGGAAGAGAGCACTACTGTAAAATCACCACATGTGATATCTGGTTTGATGCAAGATTAAAGGTAAACTGAGGTAGCAGATGGGCCCAAAGGCAATCTGGGGTAATGCCCTACAACCGCTCTTTAGCCTTGTTCTGATATGAGCACTGCTTCTTTTCTATCCACACTCTCTAATAGAAAACTGCTTTTTATTTATGATACACACAGTCTACACTGACTTAATACAGAGGTTCTAAATTTGACCACGATAGCTGTCCGGCATAGCTATGTGTCATCCTAGCTGTGTGAGCACATTAATCAAACATTTTCTACAGAGGTGGTTAGTATTTTCTACACATACTCTTCTTTCCAGGTTTACTCTGAAACACTCGATTCATACTCAAACTTGACATCTATAGGTTTTTATCCAGAAAAGCCTACTCCTTTCTAGAATGGAACTAGGTTATTTCATTCTCATTTTTACTTCCTTTTAATTTGGAGTACTATGGAGCTATTATGACTGATATAAAACAGGTTAAAAAGGTTGAAACCAGTTAGAATTTGGTGGTGGTACAGTTATGATCTTGTTAACTTCCTGGTTTAGATAGCGACATAACAGGGTCGGCAACCTTTCAGAAGTGGTGTGCCGAATCTTCATTTATTCACTCTAATTTAAGGTTTCATGCCAGTAATACAATTTAACGTTTTTAGAAGGTCTCTTTCTATAAGTCTATAATATATAACTAAACTATTGGTGTATGTAAAGTAAAAAAGGTTTTTAAAATGTTTAAGAAGCTTCATTTAAAATTAAATTAAAACGCAGAGGCCTCTGGACCAGTGGCCAGGACCCAGGCAGTGTGAGTGCCACTGAAAATCAGCTCGTGTGCCGTCTGTGGCACGCATGCCATAAGTTGCCTATCCTTGCGATATAAAGTCAGGTGATAAATTTAAGATAGAGGATAGCACGACACTAATTTCCCTTGCCCCTGAAGAATGTGGTTATGGAGACAGAGGTGCAAGCTGAATGTCTTTGTTGGTCCATAAATATGGGGAATTAAGATGTACAAATACTGGTTTTTCACAACATGTAACCTATTCCTTGAGTATATAGTAAGTGGAAAAGGTAGAGTAATTTGTCAATCTCTTGGTATTTGGATTGTACCGAATTGAGTCTAGTTTGGTATTGATCCTTTCTGTTTGTTGGCTGTTCAATGGCATATTTGGTGATAGCTGATCATCAGTCCAACACCTAAATGTTACCTCTCAAATGAGCAGCTGAGGACTGAGTGGGAATGGGGAAGGATCTTCTAAACCCAATAGGTGCTCGCTTGACAAAATATGTTATGTTAAAAAAATGGAGAGCAAGTGTTAAATCTGCTGCCCTTATGATTGAGCTTAAAAGAAAGCACTGGTTAGGATTCCCAATGATTACCAGACTGTACTATGACTATGGCTTAAATTATGAATATATTTATACATTACAACTATATACTTGAAAATGTGCCTGAAAATATTTTTCATAACCTTGCCCAGTCTTGAGTTAAAGATTTGTGTTACCTTAACTTGTTCTGGTTTTGGTATGATACAGAATCTAGAACCCAGGACTGGACAGTGAAAGGAGGATGGATTTTTCAGATATTTGGGCTTTTTTTAATTGCACTTTTTTAAAGCCATCATGCTGAGTTTCAAGGTTTAGGGCCAAATTCTGCTCTTAGTTATACAACACAGAAGTCAACAGTTACTCCAAACTTCTCTTTCTGTAGGAGGAAGCAGAACGTAGCTTATTCTTTTGGCTTTGTTTTCTAAGGTATCTCTGGAGCTCATCATTTACGGGGACATCAGGAATTTTTAATTTTTTAAAATAGATTCAATATAACTACAAATAAAATGTGATGTGTTTTCCTCATAGGCAATAGCAGTGAAACACTGTTTGGAAAAGGACTCCAGTGAGCTTAACACAGAAGCTGTGCAGAGCAGAACAGGCTTTACTAGCAAACCAGTCAAAGGAACTGGAATAATTGATAATTTAAACTGGAAATCAGTAAGAACTGGTGCCATTTATGCCTTACCGACTCCCAGGGGAACTCTGCAAGCTCTATGTTGAGAATAGTGTATTTCCACCAGAAGTTGTGTTTCGATACTGTCTTATTCTGGCTGTCCTTTTTTGGAGCATCTTAAAAGACTGTGACAAAGTTCCTCCTCTGCCTTGGTGGGTCCTGCACTTATTGGCGGATTTGCTCACCTCAGATATTCAGGGCAGCCCTCAGTTTGGCCAGTTTTATGGCTCAAACCTGCCATTCACTCAGCTAACCACATCACTTGCCAGCATGGGGAAAAGGAAGGAGAACAATCCTCAGTCTCTGCTGACCCACCTAGTGGGCCAGGGAGACAGGCCAGGGATCTTCGCCTCTGGTGGGACCCACAGTCCAAGTCAACTCCTCTTATATCCAGTAGGAGGGAGGGGAATGAGGGGAACCCAGGCCTTCCCTCTACTCTGGGTTTCAGCCCAGGGCCCTGTGGATCGCAGCTGTCTACAGTGTTACGTAACACCTGTGTGACAGCTACAACTCCCTGGGCTACTTCCCCATAGCCTCCTCCCAACATCTTCTTTATCCTCACTACAGGATAGGCATGTGAACAATTCCACGTGCCACTGCAAAGAGAAATTCTGGTAATGACTATATGAAGTTTTATTTGTAACACGATAGGTTGGTTGTTTACTGCCAAGCAGAAGGGGAAAAGTTTTTAAACCTATCCATCTAGGTGAATTTTTTCTTATCTATTCCCTCTGCATTTTCTAGTCTGCAATCTTTTTCTACTTCCATTTATGGTGAATGAGGGACTGTAGTTCTATGCTCGCTTCAGAAATAAACACATCAAAAGCACTCATGTAGCACAGTGTAGAGCCGGTATTGTGGCAAGCAGGCATTGAGTTACAGTACTCACCCATGCCCAGCTGATGGAGCACTGTGCTTGATATTTACATTATCCTGAAGTGCTTTTATAAGGCTGCCAGATATCCACCATCCATTTATTTTGGCACCCCAATGCACATAAGGTGGACAACATGCCTGGGCCACATGCTTTTCGGCCGGGTTCTGTCATTTGGTTATTTTGAATATTATATTTAGATTATGATTTTCTATCAAGGAAATCTACACACACGTAGCTTTCCAATAAACATGACTTTAATGTTTCTCTGTTGGAATTAGAAGCTGCTAGAATTCAATTGTATATTACTAAGTGAACTCTACTGTACAACTTCATATTATAACTTTTGTTTGGATTTTTAGTTGCACTGAACTTTTAATGGCAGGTGAGATGCCATTAGTGAGAGTATAATGCTTAGACAGAAGAATGAATTTTCCTATTAGCAACTAAAAATTTTTTTTATTTTATAGCTAGACAATCTGAAGGCTTTAGTTCAACTGAAGAAGCAAAATGGATTCGCTGACAGTAAACTGAAGACATGGATGCAATCCTGTAAGCAGCTGGGGAAGGAAAAGAAACGTTGCTGAAACAAATTGTTGACCGTAATGCTCTATTAAAGGAGCACAAGCCAAGTATGGGGTAGTTGAAGAAGGAAATGCTATACTAGAATGATTGTAAGGCTGCAAATCATTCCTGGAAGTCACGGTTTCTGTGACCTCTGTGAATTTTGCAGTGCTGGTGCAGCTGATCCCAGGATCTCAGCAGCTGGGGAAGCCCAGGAGCCAGCCGCGCTCGCTGTTGCTCAGTCAGCCCCAGGCACGGTCCCTGAGCAGCAGTCTGGGACTCGTGGTGGTGGGGCCCTGAGCCACCTCTTCCCCAGCACCAGCATTGCCCTGCTCTCTCTCCACTCCCAGCAGTCTTCAGGAGCATCCTCTCCCAGGCGGTAGGATTTAGTCCCAGGTATTTTTAGTAAAAGTCATGGAGGGGTCACGGGGCCCTGACTTTTTGTTTATTGCCCGTGACCTGTCCATGACTTTTACTAAAAATACCCACGACTAAAACATAGCCTTAATCATGATCCTGTTTCTAACCTTAATGCATTTATTTAGAACACATGTTTTCAAAACCTCCATTATTACATTTGATTCAGATGAGGGGCCAGATCCTCATAAATCAGTATAGTTTCTGAAGCTCTGCTATAGTTGACTGTGGTTGCACAAGCACACGTCTTATGTACTTAATTAACAAATGAATGATTGAGATCATTGCATTCTAAACACATCTTTCCAGAGTCTCCTTAAAGTTATTTGTACAGGTAACGACTCTTTCCCTTGGTCAGGTGCTGATGAGGTTGCCATCTACCTACATTCACTGACCCAGGACAACGAGCCAGAGTATGAGCCAGACGGACTCCCAGAGGTGGTCAGAAAAGGTAATTGTTACTTCTTTAGAGGAGAATGGTCCACATTGTGGGGAGTAGAGGCGCGCACGCTTATCTAAATAATCGTGTTGTCATAGGTGTGACTTGGAAGCATTGTAAAACTTGACATCATTGGCCAAATCCAGCCCTCATATAGGTTGCAAGAGAGGGATTCTAGGCCCAGCCATTCCCATTATAAAACACCTTTTTCTTCTGGTTGATAGGAAGGGGGGAAATTTTTGCTTAAACATTTTTAACTAAATGTTTTTTCATTGAAATGTGCTGCATTGTCAAACCGAAATGTATTACGGAGATGTATTGATTCGGACAAAGTTTTTGCTGAGCAGGGAGGGAGACCCCCAAATTGAAAGCCTGATGTTTTTTGATTCAATTTCATTTTATGAAAGCATTTGAAAGGCTTATGTTTTCATTCCAATCTAGAATAAAACAAATTCTGAAACCTCAAAGGGGTCGCAGAAACAAAATTGTCTCCTCTGGCCGGCTCTATGTAGAACAATAGGAGAGACATCGCTTTCAGATGGAAATGATTTTCCAGTTAATGGTGTCCCTTTAAAGGAAAAAGAGAACATTTGCTTGGGGAAAACTCTTTTGCCATTTTAGTAGAGTTGCTGTTACACAGATCCACACCCTGCCTGAGTTCACCTATAAAATTCTAGGAACGCAAGATAGTCCTAATAATTCCCCCATTCTGTTATTCAGTGAGTAAATACCATTTTACTTTCTTAAATTATTACCCGTTGTCATCTCCATCTTGAATTGAGCAAGATCAGATTGATTGGAACAATAAAGTAATTTAATCAACTGTGGTTAATGGCTGTTGTTTATTTTTCAGGCTTTGCTGATATTCCTACTGGGAAAACCAACCCCTGTGTTTTGTGCAGAACAGCACTAAACCTAAAGACCAGTGCCCGTCTTGCTGCTCAAAGCCAAAATTTGTCACCATATGGCCAATGTTTACAAAAAGGCAGGTCAGCTAATTTTGCCAAGATCTCTAAACCGACAGCTGGTGGCAGCAAATCACCAAAGGTAACTGATCGTCAAAATGTATCTGAATGTGCAGGGCCTGGGAAATCCACATAATGTATTTATCTCTCCAAGTGAGTTTGAAGATATGCCGTGTTATTCATGCCTCCTTTATATCTGCCATGAATATAGTGAAGACAAGGTCATCAATGTAAATAAAATGAATAAAGCTTGGCACATAACAAAGATCTGGGCATAATGGTAAACTTAAAATTGTTGGTATGATCAAATCTGTGATCTCATGCCAAGTGCTCATTAACTTGGTAAATGGGAATGAGGTCAATCTTCCCACTTTAATGCTCATCCCAAATATTTGATTATTTCTTGAAAGGCCTGGATGCCTAGAGCAGGGGTGTGCGAATGCATATATGGATTACACGCAAAAGCACTCAAAAATTCGTATATGGTGGAATTAAGGCTTGTTGGCCCAATCTCCTGCTCAGCCAGCCCCAGTTCTCTTAGACTCATAGACTTTAAGGTCAGAAGGGGCCATTCTGATCGCCTAGCCTGACCTCCTGCACAACGCAGGCCACAGAATGTCACCCACCCACTCCTGTAACAAACCCCTAACCTGTGTCTGAGTTACTGAAGTCCTCATATCGTGGTTTAAAGACCTCCAGGTGAGAGAATCCTCCAGCAAGTGACCCGTGCCCCATGCTGCAGAGGAAGGTGAAAACCTCCAGGGCCTCTGCCAATCTGCCCTGGAGGAAAATCCTTCCCGACCCCAAATATGGCAATCAGTTAAACCCTGAGCATGTGGGCCAGACTCACCAGCCAGACACCCAGGAAAGAATTCTCTGTAGTAACTCAGATCCCACCCCATCTAACATCACATCACAGACCACTGGGCATATTTACCTGCTAATAATCAAAGATCAATTGCCAAATTAATTGCCAAAATTAGGCTATCCCATCATACCGCTCTCCATAAACTTATCAAGCTTAGTCTTGAAGCCAGATATGTCTTTTGCCCCCGCTTACTCCCTTGGAAGGCTGTTCCAGACTTTCACTCCTCTAATGGTTAGAAACCTTCATCTAATTTCAACTCTAAACGTCCTAGTGTCCAGTTTATATCCATTTGTTCTTGTGTCCACATTGGTACGAAGCTTAAATAATTCCTCTCCCTCCCTGATATTTATCCTTCTGATATATTTATAAAGAGCAATCAGATCTCCCTCAGCCTTCTTTTGATTAGGCTAAACAAGCCAAGCTCTTTGAGTCTCCTTACATAAGACAGGTTTTCCATTTCTTGGATCATCCTAGTAGCCTTTCTCTGTACCTGTTCTAGTTTGAATTCATCCTTCTTAAACATGGGAGACCAGAACTGCACAAAATATTCCAGATGAGGTCTCACCAGTGCCTTGTATAACGGTACTAACCCTCCTTATCTTTACTGGAAATATCTCACCTGATGCATCCTAAAACCGCATTAGCTTTTTCATGGCCATATCACATTGGCAGCTCATAGTCATCTTGTGATCAACCAATACTTCAAGGTCCTTCTCCTCCTCTGTTACTTCCAAATGATGCGCCCCAATTTATAACCAAAATTCTTGTTCTTAATCCCTAAATGCATGACCTTGCACTTTTCACGGTTAAATTTCATCCTATTACTATTACTCCAGTTTACAGGGTCATCCAGATCTTCCTGTGTGATATCCAGATCTTCCTGTGTGATATCCTGGTCCTTCTCTGTGTTAGCAATACCTCCCAGCTTTATTAGCACATTCCCACTTTTGTTCCAAAGTCAGTAATAAAAAGATTAAATAAGATTGGTCCCAAAACCGATCCCTGAGGAACTCCACTAGTAACCTCCTTCCAGCCTGACAGTTCACCTTCAGTATGACCTGTTGTAGTCTCCTTTAACCAGTTCCTTATCCACCTTTCAATTTTCATCTTGATCCCCATCTTTTCCAATTTAACGAATAACTTCTCGTGGAACCGTATCAAGTGCCTTACTGAAATCGAGGTAAATTAGATCCACTGCGCTTCCTTTGTCTAAAAATCTGTTACCATCTCAAAGAAGGAGATCAGGTTGGTTCCACTCTGTCCCCACCCTGAAAATTTCAGCCCAAGCAATTAAAGTTTGTAGTTAGAAGCAGCAGAAAACAGGGTCTTCTTGTAATGGGAGGAGTCAGGTACCCTTAATAATAAATGGTCCTATTAGCTTTGCCAGTAATATATGTTGGTAACAATTCTGTTTTTGCTGGCACTAGAAGGATAAGCCCTGATGCTCACCTCTCACACAGGACCCACATCAGTGTAAATGGGATGAGAATTGGGGCCAATTACCTAGACTATCAGAAGCTTTGGCATTCAGGATTTCAATTGTCATGAAGCACACATATATAACTACTGAAGTTTTAGCTAACTGATGCTAAAATCATGTCAGAATTTGGTGGGGAGTGCAGGGAGTGCAGAGACAAGGACGATTGTAATAGCAGTGGGGACTGGAATTTGAGAGAACCCCAAAGGTGTACACATTGTGAAATTTTTCAACAGTTTTACAAAGCTAGTGTTGACCATCACAACAAACATATTGTGAAGGTTATGTTAAATATTTAGAATGACATGACATTCTCCTGAATATTTCATAATACGCCTGACAGGATATCCTCTGCAGGCCAATGTAAATGCTTCAGGACTAAACAACTTTTTCAAGTGCTATCATATTTACAGAATAAACTATAGGACATTTACAAATTCATTATGAAATATCAGTAATTAAACTTAAATTACATATCTCAAAATACAGTTCTGCAGATTAGTGATTGAGCAAGAAGAGACTAGACAAGGAACTCCTGTGTACTACTCCTTAGCTTTGCCTAGACCTTGTTAAATTATGTGACTTGTGATTTGTAAAGCATGGATGATAATGCCCATTCTATCTTGAACATGGTGAGGAGTAGGTAGTTGCTGTAAAGCATTCTGCATAGCGCTGTTGTATTTTCAGAGTGATAACTATAAACATTGAAGATTCTTGCTTTAGCGTGTGTCTGCTAATTCATATTATTCAGTCGCTTGGAATGGGTCTTTCACTTCCTGCTGGTAATTAACAAGGTTCTCCAATACCACTAAAGCATGAGAATTTTTTCTTTGTGTTGCAGGTAGATGATACTCAGCAGTGCCAAGCAGAAACAGCTATTGAACCCATGGAATCTAGTTCAAGATCTCCTCTTTGCATGAAGAAGCAAAACACACAAGCTGTTGCTGAGAACTTGATGGAGAATCTCAACACACACCAAGGCAGATGTTCCTTGAGCACACAAAAACTACCTGATCAAAATGAACAAGACAAAAACTGTATGGTACAGTAAACCTGAGTAGTATAAGTAGTATACCATGAAACAAACCCTAACCGCACCCCTTGACCCCTTAAACTCTGCCCCTTGAACCAGTGATGAGCTGCCAAATTTTTAACAACGGGTTCCTCCTCCTCCAAAATTTTAACAACGGGTTCCTCCTTCCCCTCTGTGGGGTCGTGCCCCACCCCACCCCTCAGGTTCCTTACCCCACACCCTCCGAGACCCCTGACCGACCCCCCCCGGCCCTGTCCCCGGTGCCCTGCCCACTGACTGCCCTGACCCCTATCCACCCCCCCACAACCCACCCCCTCCCTGCCCCCTTACCACACTGCCTGGGGACCGGGTCCACTCTGCCAGGACCACGACCGACTCCCGGGCCAGGCCGCCCGACTCCTCGGCCGGGCCGCACCGGGCCCGCCGAGCCGCCGCCCGACTTCCGGCCGGGCCGGCACTGGGCCCGACTCGCCGAGCCGCTGCCCGACCGGCAGGCCGCACCGGGCCCGACTCGAGCCGCCGCCCGACCGGCCGGCCGCTGGGCCCGACTCGGCCGGGCCGGCAGCCGGCCGGCCGCCCGCCGCCGGGCGGCAGCCGCTGGGCCCGACTCGGCCGGGCGCTGGGCTGGAGGGAGCCGCGTCTGGGACCGGAGCTGCTGAGCCAGCCGCACCTCCCCTCCCCCTCCGCGCCCCAGCTTACCTGCTGGCTGCCTCCATGCTGCTTGTTCAGGCTTCCCGCGAACATCTGATTCACGGGAAGCAGGGGAGGGGGAGGAGAAGGGGGCGGAGCAGGAGAGGAGTGGGCGGGAACTTTTGTTAAATTTAGCAGCCCTTAACAAGCGGTTCTAAAATGGCTGCTAAAATTTAACAACGGGTTCGTGCGAACCCGTGCGAACCCGCTGCAGCTCACCCCTGCCTTGAACCCCACTCACCTGTCACCAGAAGTCCCGCTCCGGGGGGTATTAATCCCAGGGTCAAGATGCCACATGACCGGAAGCAAGGTGTGTCACGTGACCATCCTCTACCACTCAGGAAGGGTTTCAGCCGCTGGGGACCACCCCGAGAGGAGATTTGACCAATCAAGGCAAGTTCTGGGGTGGAGTGACCCATCTGGATGTGGGTCATGTGACCCCTCTAAGAACTCCTCCTACTTCCCTCTACCAATCAGGATGGGGTTCACCCTGATAGGACCTCCTCAGAGGAGATCTGACCAATCAGAGTGAGTTCTGGGGTGGGGTGACCTGTTCGAAGTGGGTCGTGACCCTCTAAGAACTCCTCCCAACGCCTCTGCCAATCAGAGAGCAGCACCATTACCCCATAAGTCCCATCTCCGGGCAGAGGAGGCCATCTCTGACCAAGGACACGTGTTTTAGAAATTGTGGAAAGGCTACTGAGAGGAAACATGGACTCCTTTACCACCCCCATGAGAACTTCGACTTTGTTTTGACCCCGAGCACCTTTGGAATTGTGTGGAGAAAGCGCTACCTCGGTGACAGTTCCAAGGAGGACCCTTTGACTCAACGTTGATGGATACGCTGGAATCCGACCAAAAACTTTGTTAGGCATCCCAATTAGTGTGAAGGTTTCTCATTGTCCACCCCTCGAGGTGGACAATGAGACCCTTTGACTCAGCCGTTGGGTTCTTACACTGTTTGTTTTCTGAAAATCTCTCAACAGCTTAACGATGCTGTGACAGTACCTCCTATACGGCTTTTGACAGTACCTCCCATAAGGCTTTATGGAAATAATGCTTAGAATGTGTTTTATGGAACTATGCTTAGAATGTGTTTTATGCTACATATGCCATGTAACACATCTCCGTAAAGGTTATGATCTAATGAATGTATTAATCCTATTTGTATGCATGTATCATTTTTGTATTCAAAGTTATGAATGTTGGCTGTGTACCGGCTTGATTTCTAAATAACCTTAGTAGAGCATTTGGTCAGTTCCTGGGGAAAGGAATGTTGAAATTAAGTACCTAATCAAGAAACACTGAAAGGACAATGGATCTTGGAATGCTCCAATCCACATAAGAAGTCTACTTGAGGAAGTTCAAGGTAGCATGTAAACAATGGATGCTCCCTGTAAAAACTGTGAGTCATGCATGGATATGTGGCTTGCCCAAGTGACTCCAAAACTCCATCTTGGAGCTGGACTTGGCACAGGAGTGAGGAGGGGGTCTCCACCCCCAAGAGAAAGTCTATTTAAACCCCTAGGAGAGCCCTCCATTTTGGCTTCAGCTGGCTAAAGAGACAGCCCCATCTCCCCCTCCCTGGGATACTTGAAAGAAATTGGAACAAAAGACAGTGACTGCAGGGGGTGTGAGTGATTGCTGGACCCAGGCTAAAAGGAGATTAGTCTGTAAAAGGGAGCATTGTGGAACTGGTGAGGATCTTATCTGTATTCAGTTTGATTAGATATAGATTTGCACATTTTCTTTTATTTTGCTTGGTGACTTACTTTGTTCTGTCTTTTACTACATGCATCCACTTAAATCCTACTTTCTGTCTTTAATAAAATCACTATTTACTTATTAATTAACTCAGAGTATGTATTAATACCTGGGGGAGCAAACAACTGTGCCTATGTCTCTATCAGAGTTATAGAGGGCAAACAATTGATGAGTTTATCCTGTATGCTTTATACAGGGTAAAAGGGATTTATTTGGGTTTAGACCCCATTGGGAGTTGGGCATCTGAGTTTAAAGATAGGAACACTTCTGTTAGCTGCTTTCAGGTAAACCTGCAGCTTTGGGGCAAGTAATTCAGACCCTGGGTCTGTGTTGGAGCAGCCGGGAGTGTCTGGCTCAGCAAGACAGGGAGCTGGCAGGGAAAGCAGGGCTTGAAGTAGTTTGGGAACATCAGGTGGCAGCTCCCAGGAGGTTTCTGTGATCCAGCCTGTCACAGTGGCGTAGTCAGCAGAATCTGTGCACATCTGATTGCTTTGAGGTACTGGTAGTGATTTTAAGTGAGTTTTGAGTGTGGTCGGTGGCTGAAGAACAGACCAAGTGGTTACTGGTTTGTTATTTTCTATTTGCTTATTTTGGGTAAGGGAAGTAGGGACAGAAAAGGAAGCAAAATAAGTAAGAGACAAGCTCTGAAGATGCTAAAACTGCACAGGGTGCAAATTGCCCAGAAAGGCTGAACACTGGGCACTGTGAAAGTCTCTGTTAACGAAGAATCCCCTGAGCTGAGTGCATCCCACTTTCAGTGAACTGCAGAGGGATGTGGCCCAGAAGAAAAAAGCAGGAAAATGACTAGCAGTGAAGCAGCTAACAAACTAGAGTTGGCTAGACTGGAAGCAAAAGAGAAAGAAAATGAACATAAAAGACTAATGGAGAGGGAGGAGGCTGCCCACGAGAGAGCTATGGAGGCAGAGACAGCAAGGGTGGAGGCAGAAGCAGCTTCCCACAAGAGAGCTATGGAGGCAGAGACAGCAAGGATGGAGGTAGAAAAGCCAGGGAAGATGCTGCCCACGAGAGAGCTATGCAGACCCAGAGAAAGGCCCAGAAGCATGAACTGGCTGTAACGGAGTCAAAGAGACAAAACCTCCACCTGCTGGCTCCACTTCCCAAAAATTCATAAATGGGAGCAACTGTGTCCACAGTATGAGGAATCCAGCGAGATCGCTGAATATTTCATCACCTTCAAGAGACTGGGCACCCTGCATGCCATCCCTGAAGATCAAAAGATGACCACATTGATAGCAAAATGGACTGGTAGAGCTCTGGACATATTCAGTAAGATGCCTATTGATGATGCTTCAAACTACAGTAAATTTAAGGATCTGGTTTTGAAAGAGTTTCAGATTACACCTGAAACCTACAGGGTGAAATTCAGGAGTCTTAAGAGGGGATCTGGATTGAGTAATGTGGTTTATGCCAATGAAATGAGAGATTTGGTAGACAAGTGGGTGTGGGGGAAGGGCATTACAAGCTTCCAAGGGATGTGTGATCTGGTTACTCAGGAACACTTCCTGAATATGGGCAGGAAGATGTAAAACAGTATTTGTGGGACAAAAAGGTAAATGCAGTGGGTGAATTAGCTGGGTATGCAGACTCTTATGAGCAAGCACAAGCTGCAATCAAACATAAACCACTGGGAGAGGGGTACAGGGTTGGGGGAAAGCAGAATCACTGTTTTACCCTGGGAAAAGGAGGCTGGGGAACCTCCCACCCCTGAACTCGTCCCAAATTTCCTGTGCAAGCAGAGGAGCCCAAGAGGTGCTAGGATTGTAAGTCAACTGAGCACCTGAGGACTAAGTGTCCCTTTCTGAGTAGAAACAAGCAACAAGTAACACATGAAGCTGTGGCTTCTCAGAGCCAGGCTGTGGCCTCTTTCCACACAGGATTTGTAAAGCTTGCTTCCACACAACCAAGCAATGAGCATATGCATGCTGTTAAAATGAATGGTGCAGTGCTTCTTGGACTGAGGGACACAGGTGCTGAGATTTCTGTGGTCAGGAGGACCTTATCCAGAAGAAGGGTCTGTTGCCAGGTAAAATGGCAGAATTAGAGCTGTTAGCGGGTTACAAAGTCTTTGCACCTTTAGCTAAAGTACACATGCAAACTAAGGATTTGCAGGCTGAACCGACTGTTGCAACGGTGGCACACAATTTTGCACCGTTTCTATTGGGAAACGATTTCTTTAGTGTGGCAGAATCTGTCCCAGGGCTGGTTAGCAGTCGGGTCGGTGCGGGTGAAGTCACATGGACTGCTGGGGAATAGGAGGGTGTCTCATAGATTCCTCTGCAGCAGTAAAGAATGCAGCTTTGGGGGCAGGGATGGTTGTGGCCAGTTTCTGTAGTCCCGGGTCTCAAGGAAAGTTCCAGAGGGAGGGGCTGGATGAAGGCAGCTCCTGTCCCGTAATCATCTCCCCAGGGGAGGGGGAGGAACCACCTTGTAACAGGGGTTACTACAGCTGCTGACTGCCAGGAAATTGCAGGTCAGCAGAGGGTAGGGCCTGCCCTGGGGTGCATAGAGACGTGTGTCCCAAAGGTGGAAGTTGGGGTCCTGGTGACCACAGTGGTGGAAACAGACCCCAAGATCGCTGTAGCTGGAAGCAAACCCAACCTGAGTGAAAAGGGGGGAATTTTGCTGGCCAGTGAAAAGTCTGCCATAGCTGGTAGCTGTGAGCCCACAGTTGGACCAGGGTCACCTTCCCTTTCGGGGGACACAGGAGTGTCTGACCCAGAGGGGAGCCCAGAGAGGGAAGCCCAGATGGAAGGGGGGGCAGAGAGTCCGCCCACCTTTTGTGGGAAGGGACTTTCCCAGGAGGAGGGTGAAAAGTTTGCATTTAAAATGCCAGCCCCTTCTCCTATGGTTCATGTTGTAAGGGAAACCTGGGGTCAGATCTCCTGAACGGGGAGTCCATCCAGCTGGCCTGTTGGGAACAGAAAGTGGGGTGCCCAAGGGGTCCAGAGCCCCCATTGAAAGGTGGTGTTCTTGCTGCACCTGTAAGAGATAAAACCTCTCTCCAAGATGGGGTGGTGGGGAATCTCTGCATGGGTGGCACTTCACAAGGGAGTGCGGTCCAGCCCAGAGACATTCCAGAGGGAGGGGCCGAGGGCAGGCATGGTGGCAGTGCACCTCTCCGTGCCAAAGGCTCAACCACATGCCTGAATTAAAAGCCTTCTCCAAAGAGGCAGAGTGCCTACCAGAGGCTACACAGAGCTGGGAAAATGCAATAGACACTAAAGGAGTCAAACTGAGTGAACGAAGCCTGTCCACCGTAGATTTGCTGTTAACCTTGTGTCTTTTGCTAATTCACCTATGGGATAAAACAAAGGAATTCGTACTAGTGTTAAACCCTTTAAAGATGTGGGACATACCTGCTTTGTGGAAGAAACTGTTGTACATGCTAGGATGGTGACAGGAGAGCCCCACAAGCAAGTTACTTTTCAGCCTACGCCTGTAAACAGTCTGGAAGCTTGGAACAGCAGCAAAGCATAACAGCCCCATGCTGCTGTGTAGAAGGGGAAACTGAGGCACACTGCCTCATGGCATTGGTGGCTAATTGCCAAAACGCCTCCGCTGTAACAGATATCGCTGTCTGCGTTCTGTTAACAATACTACATCCCAACCTGTTTTCTGGCATCTGAGGACCAGGACCCCCAAAACTGGCTAGGACCCTTAGGAATGACATCATATGGTTTAAAGGTACTTGAAAGGAGTGTGACCAAAAACAAACAGGGATTTTACATGTACTGCCTCCGCCATGGACAGTGTCCAAGTCTCTGGCAGTAAGCTCAGGGGGAGGGTGTGACGGTGCCTCCCATAAGGCTCTATGGAAATATGCTTAGAATGTGTTTTCTGCTACATATGCCATGTAACATATCTCCATAAAGGTTATGATCTACTGAATGTATTAATCCTATTCGTATGCATGTATCATTTTTGTATTCAAAGTTATGAATGTTGGCTGTGTACCGGCTTGATTTCTAAATAACCTTAGTAGAGCATTTGGTCAGTTCCTGGGGAAATTAAGTACCTAATCAAGAAACACTGAAAGGACAATGGATCTTGGAATGCTCCAATCCACATAAGAAGTCTACTTGAGGAAGTTCAAGGTAGCATGTAAACAATGGATGCTCCCTGTAAAACTGTGAGTCATGCATGGACATGTGAGTTGCCCAGGTGACTCCAAATCTCCATCTTGGAGCTGGACTCGCACAGGAGTGAGGAGTGGATCTCCACCCCAAGAGAAAGTCTATTTAAACCCCTGGGAGAGCTCCTCCATTTTGTCTTCAGCTGGCTAAAGAGAGAGCCTCCACCCCCACCCCAGGATACCCGAAAGAAATGGGAACAAAGGACAGTGACTGCAGGAGGTGTGAGTGATTGCTGGACCCAGGCTAAAAGGAGATTAGTCTGTCAAAGGAGCATTGTGGAACTGGTGGGGATCTTATCTGTATTCAGTTTGATTAGATATAGATTTGCGATTTTAAGCTGTATACAGGGTAAAATGGATTTATTTGGATTTAGACCCCATTGGGAGCTGGGCATCTGAGTGTTAAAGACAGGAACACTTCTGTTAGCTGCTTTCAGGTAAACCTGCAGCTTGGGGCAAGTAATTCAGACCCTGGGTCTGTGTTGGAGCAGACGGGAGTGTCTGGCTCAGCAAGACAGGGTGCTGGGGTCCTGAGCTGGCAGGGAAAGCAGGGGTAGCAGTAGTCTGGGCACATCAGGTGGCAGCTCCCAGGGGGTTTCTGTGATCCCACCTGTCACAGATGCCTTCTAGAGGCCTTTGAGAACGTACACGCCGGTAGCCCTGTGGGAGTAAGTCTATCATGCATCAGCTGTTTTTGCTCATGTCTGAGACACCGATCTCAAGAGGGAAATCTGGAAAAGGACAAAATGGACTTCCTTATGGTAGGGGTCACCCCACTAAAGCTCCCAACTTCCGGGGTGTAATATAGTTATTTAACAGAGCCATCTGTGGAGACATAGAATCATAGAACTTAAGATCAGAAGGGACCATTATGATCATCTAGTCTGACCTCCCGCAAAATGCAGGCCACAAAAGCTGACCCACCCACTCTTGAAATAATTCTCTCCCTTGACTCAACTCTTGCAGTCCCCAAATCCTGGTTTAAAGACTTCAAGTAGCAGGTAATCCTCCAGCAAGCGACCCCTGCCCCATGCTGCGGAGGAAGGTGAAAAACCTCCAGGGCCACTGCCAATCTACCCTGGAGGAAAATTCCTTCCCAACCCCAAATATGGCGATCAGCTGAACCCCGAGCATGCGGGCAAGACTCTCCAGCCAGACACTCGGGAAAAAGACTTTCAATATCCCAACATTGACCCTCAGTACTAATTACCAGTGGCGGCACGTTATTGACCTATTGACTAAATAGTGTTATCCTATCAAACCATTCCCTCCATAAACTTATCAAGCTTAAACTTAAAGCCAGAGAGGTCCTTCGCCCCACTGTTTCCTCGGTAGGCTGTTCCAGAATTTCACTCTGATGGTTAGAAACCTTCGCCTAATTTCAAGCCTAAACTTCCCGACTGCCAATTTATATCCATGTCATGTACCATGTTTTACTCACACAAGTATGGAGCGGGGGACACATTCGTATTGACACATTTAAATAAGTTTTATTAATCGCCTGCTTTAACACAACCTTGTGGCGCCGCCTGTAAAAATGGATGCCATGACCCCTACCATAAGGGAGTCTGAGCTGGTTCCTGTTGTCAGTAGCTACTGGTGTGATGCTCCCTGCAATGGACACAGCTCAGTCAGTGGTGGGGCTTTCCACTGCACCCTAGGCTGGACAAAGATGTGCTCTCCGGTACGTATTCTTCTTATACACAGGTGCAGAACAGATTACTCATCACTCCTGACGCATTGAGGTGCAGCCCTTTGCGCATTACTGCCTTTCTCCTGGCACAGGTCGTTTCGAACAAATCTGTCCATCATACAGTCTGTCCATCATATTATCCTTTCCTATTGTCTATTCATCATATTTTGCTTTTATACTGTCATTAGGCTGGGTCTGCCTGTTCCTTGTTATCTGTGTGGGATGTGTCTGCACTCCAGCTGTTCTGGTGCTGTTTTGGCATACGTTCCTAAGAACATAAGAACGGCCGTACCGGGTCAGACCAAAGGTCCATCTAGCCCAGTATCTGTCTACCAACAGTGGCCAATGCCAGGTGCCCCAGAGGGAGTGAACCTAACAGGCAATGATCAAGTGATCTCTCTCCTGCCATCCATCTCCATCCTCTGACGAACAGAGGCTAGGGACACCATTCCTTACTCCATCCTGGCTAATAGCCTTACTGGACTTAACCTCCATGAATTCATCCAGTTCTCTTTTAAACGCTGTTATAGTCTTAGCCTTCACAACCTCCCCAAGTAAGGAGTTCCACAAGTTGACTGTGCGCCATGTGAAGAAGAACTTCCTTTATTTGTTTTAAACCTGCTGCCTATTAATTTCATTTGGTGACCCCTAGTTCTTGTATTATGGGACTAAGTAAATAACTTTTCCACTTTCTCAACATCACTCATGATTTTATATACCTCTATCATATCCCACCTTAGTCTCCTCTTTTCCAAGCTGAAGAGTCCTAGCCTCTTTAATCTCTCCTCCTATGGGACCCTCTCCAAACCCCTGATCATTTTAGTTGCCCTTTTCTGAACCTTTTCTAGTGCTAGAATATCTTTTTTGAGGTGAGGAGACCACATCTGTACACAGCAGCTGAAACCCTTCCTCTTCTAGCAGCCCTCTTTTTGCCAATTTCTGTGAGCAGGGCCTGCCTCTGGCTCACAGCCTAAATTTGCTTAGCAACATCTTGACCCTTACTTCAGATCAGGCCTCAGGCCTCATCTCACTACAATTCATTCTTCCATTTTGTGCTTTTCCAGATTTTCCTCTTGAGATCTGTGTATCAAAAACAGCTGAGGCACGATATATTTTTTCCCACAGGGCTACCGATGTGTAAGTTCTCAGAGGCCTCTAGAAAGGCATCGTCAAGCTGTTGAGAGATTTTCAGTAAAGAAACAGTGTAAGCACCCTACTGCTTGTTGTTAATTTATGCAATCCCTGGTTCTTCTTCGAGTGATTGCTCATATCCATTCCATGTAGGTGTGTGATGCGCCGCGCACGCTCGTCGGAAGACTTTACACTAGCAACTCAGTGGGTCGGCTGGGCGCCCTGGAGTGGCGCCACCATGGCACCGGATATATACACCAGCCGACCCACCCACTCCTCAGTTCCTTCTACCGCCCGTGTCGGTCGTTGGAACAGTGGAGCGGCTTAGCTGACCTCCACTTCCCTAGCTACTCATAGTTTCTCTCTAATTATAGTTCAGATTTCTATAGTTGTATAGTTAGAGTATTTAATTCAGAGGGGTTCGGGATTATCCCTTCCCACACCCGGTGCCGGGTACGATGCCCAGTCCACAGGGTTTTACAATGCTCGGCCGCCACAAGCCGATGCCGACAAGAGATCCTCTCCTAAGTACCTTGAGGAATCTCACCTAACAGATAAGTGCCGCTTTGTAAGGCCTTTAATCCGAGAACAAAAGGAGCGGACTTTCGCCTCAAGCAGCTCCTGAGGGAGGCAGCTTGCCCTCCGCCTCGGCACCGAGCGCTGGTTAGTCTTCAAGCGAGCGCCCTCGCACCGATCGCCGGTACCGCCGAGGCCTTCGCACCGCCGCCGCTGGCTCCGACGCCCACTCGCATGGATCCTCTCCTGGAGTATGAAGAGGCACAAGATTCTTGCTGCGCCCGAGCCGCTTGCCCGCAGCCCGAAAAGTGCTATGCTGTCGGATCGCCCGCACCGGCGTTCGCCGCGCACCGATAATATCCACACCGCTAACTCCGCCATGCAAGAGCCGCCGAGTCCGTGCTGGAAAGCTCTCGCACGAACCGTGGTCGAGCTCGCTATTGCTGCGCCAGAGCCGCTTGCCCGCAGCCCGAGCGCTCCTGCTGCACTGCCCGCACCTATACCTGCTGCGCACCGACGGTATCGCACCGCTCACTCCGCCATGCAAGAGCTGTCGAGTCTGGTACCGCCGTGCGGGTTATATTGTCGATCGCAAGCCTGCCTTGCTCAGACCACCCCGCGCCGGCACCTCAGAGCAGCAGCGCTCACGATCGCGTCCCGCAGATGTTCTCGGTCCCGCCGCCAAGCCAGGTGCCGCACTGCTCACGGTCCTGGCACCGCTCTCCATTTCAGTACTGGTCGCACTGTGGCACCGATCAGCGCCCCGCTCACGACCTGGCACACTCGGTGCCGATCCAGCTCCTGGCACCGCTCCAGGCTCTGACTCAGTAGCCACCCCGGCATCCAGCCTCGAGATTTCGGTCGACCTCCTGGCACCGCTCCGGTCGCAGGTCCCATTTTCGCCCCGATACCAGTATGCCTCCCGGCACCGATCCCCGTACCGCTGAGACGACATCAGCCAGAGAGGTAGACTATGCCCAGGGCTTTTAGCTCCTCCATGGCCATCCATTCGGGTGTGCACACCAGAGTCTCCCACATGCCCCAGGGCCAGGACCCTAACCCCATCAGTGGCTACCCTGTATGTCTCGGCGTGTCGCCAGGCCAAGGGCCTACCTGTGATCCGATCTCGCCTGTTCTGTCAGAGCACTGGGTGCCAGAGGCGACGGTTGGCCGCCCCTCCGACCGGTATGGAGGAAGCCCAGTTCAGCCACCGGATTCCCACATCCCACCGGATCAGGAGGTCGCCCAGGAGCGTGAGCCCACACAGGACCCACTTGTCCCTGGCCTTTCTTCTTCCTCCTCCCCACATGAGGCGCTGGCAGGAGCGCACTCCTTCGGCCTCCCCTAATCGGCTTGGGGCCCATCAGGACCTCCCGAGACGAGTGGTGTTCACTATGAATCTCCAAGTGGTCACTATCCCGCCCGTGGGCTCGGGAGTCGAATGCGTGTGCATGGTATCCTCCAGGGGTGACGGGTACCTATAGGTACGTCTTTCCCCTGCTCCCTTGCCACTTAGTCCATCAATAACATGCAACGCCATGGCCGACAGGTACCAGCCCCTAAATTCAAGGAGGCTAGGCAAATGGACTCCCTGGGCCATAAGATGTACTCGGCAGGCGCCCTACAACTTCGCCTTGCAAACCAGCAAGCCCTGCTCAGCCGCACTATGGGCGGCGCTGGGAGACTTTACAGAGTCGGTTTCTCTGAACTTCTGTCAGGGGTTTGATGCCCTCCTGGAAAAATGGAACGAAAGTGGTGAGAGCTTCCCTCCAGGCCTTGTTGGATGTAGCTGACTCTGGCCTCGGGTGTGGCCACGAGGCACATTTCATGGCTCCAGTTATCGAGCCTCCCCTCGCAGCTGCTGCACACTATACAGGACTTGTCCTTCAATGACAAAGGCCTGTTCTCACAGCTGACCCTAGGCTGCAAGGCCAAAGGACAGCAAGGTCACTATGCACTCCCTCTCGGCATATGCATACCGATGTCTCACCGCCGACCTTTCCGCCCAGCCTCACTGCCCTTACCCTGCGCCTAGACAAAGACAGGGCTTTGCCAGCAGGCGTCGCTGAGGCAATCGTAGGCGTTGGTCGGGACCCCAAAGGGGCCAAAATCAGGGTCCTCCTAACCACCAATCGGGCAAAAGCCTATCCCTCCTCATCCATCTTAGGCACTCCTCTCACAAGCAATTCCTTTTGCAAGACGTGCGGACGCTCCTCACCATCGGAGCTATAGAGGAGGTCCTAAGGACGAATGGGGCAAAGGGTTCTAGTCCCCAAGGCCAAGGGAGGTCTCAGACGTACCCTAGACCTGCGGGAGCTCACCAAGTTCATGATAGACCTGGAGTTCCGCATAGTGTCCATGGGACCGTCATCTCATCCTTGCATCCCGGAGACGGGTATTCCGCCCTCGATATAACGGGTGCATATTTTCACGTCGCCACTTATCCTCCACACAGAAGGTACCTCCGGTTTGTGGCCAACCGTCATTTCCAGTTTACGGTCCTCCCGGCTGGCCTCTATACAGCCCATGTGTATCCACAGTGTCTGGCTGTAGTCGCCACCTCTCCGCCACCGTCGGATACACGTTCTCTATATCTAGACGATTGGCTCATTCCAGGGACCACCGGGGCCCAAGTTACCACTCATGTGGGCGTCGACAAGGTCCTATTCCCATGCTCAGGCCTGATGATCCATAAAGAGGAATCCACCTGATTCCCACACAGGAATAGACTTAACTGGGGCCACCCTGACTCCAGTATCGCACAGCCTGCTTACCTACGCCTTGGTTTCACGCGATGGTAACCATCGTACAAGGTCTATGGACCTTCCTGACAACTGTGGCTTGAACTTGCCTAGGTTTCCTGGGTCACATGGCTGCCTGCACGCTCAGAACCAAACATGCCAGGCTGCGCCCGCACACTTTAATCGTGACTCACCTCAGTGTACCACCCGCCAAAGGTGACATGGTCATGGTCGCCCGATCCCCGAGCGCCCTAGGCTCCTCGACTGGGGGTCGACGCCTCCCTGATGTGTGCAGGGATGCTGTTCCATCCACCTCACCCTCGGTGTCCTCATGATGGACGCCCATCTCTCGGCTGGGGTGCTTACTTGGGTCAGTTTCACACTTAAGGCCTTCGATTGGCTCACCAGCTGGCCTTGCACATCAATGTCCGGGAGTTGAGAGCAGTCTGCCTTGTGTAACAGACGCTTCAGCAGCACCTGCAAGGCTGTTGTGTCTCGGTGTTCACAAACAACACAACGGACACGCTGCATAAACAAGCACGGAGGAGCACGGTCCTCCCTCTTGCAGGGAGCTATCCAGCCCGGGACTCCTGCACAGCCCAATTGATGGACCTGGTACCGCCCTTTCTCCCAGTGGTCCGAGCACTCTGGCTGATCGCCTCAGCAGATCCTTCCTGTCTCTCAAGTGGTTGATTCCTCCGATCTTATCCATTCCGCTTCCGAAGTGGGGTTTTCCCGCATAGTCCTCTTCGCCTTGCAGAACGGAACAAGAGGGACGTTCTGCTCATACCAAGGCCTCTCCCCCGGCTCGATCTTGGATGCTATTCTGATGCCGTGGGCGAGCCCTCTGCTGTACGCTTTCCCACCGAGCCTGCAGGGTCACAGGGTCCTGCTAAAACGCTGCAGGGACAGAGCGCACGCTATCGTGATCGCCCCGGCGTGGCCTAGGCAGCACTGGTACACCATGTTACTAGACTTGTCGATAGCCAACCCTATTCCCTGCCTCTTGCCCAGACCTCATAACGCAGGATCACGGCAAACTTCACCACCCAGACTAGCAATCCCTGCATATCACAGCATGACTGCTGCAGGTCTAAACCGATCGGAGTCACATTGCTCTGCCTCGGTTCTACAGGATTCTCCTGGGTGGTAGGAAGCCTTCCACTTGGTTAACGATCTGGCCAACTGGAAGTGTTTCTCTTGCTGCTACGAAACACAATGTTTCTCCCACCAAGGTTCCGATACATTTCATCTTGGATTACCTCTGATCTTTCAAACATCAGCGCCTGGCGCGATTCATCATTAAGGGCCTCAAGGGCTTGGGGCATTTATACCCCAGTTTTGCCGCCCGCCAAACCTGGGTATTCAACCTGGTTATAAGCAGTCTTATGCCTGCCCCATTCGAGCCACTGACAACATGCTCGCTGAGATACCTGTCCTGAGAGAGAGTTTTTCCTTGTAGCCTTTGCATCGGCCAGACAAGTCTCTAAGCTTCAGGCTCTCACAGTGGACCCACGGTGCACTATGTTTCGCAAGGACAAGGTGCGGTTGTGACCACGTCCGGCCTTCCTCCCTAAGGTGCTGTTGACCTTCCTATCATCCAGGATATCTTCCTTCCGGTCTTCTTTCCGGCCACATTCATCGCGAAGGGAGCACATTTGCCCTCCCTAGACGCCGTAGGGCGCCGCTTATGTCAAGCGGACAAGCCCTTTCGCACACCCCAACTCTTCGTTGTCTTGGCAGACCGGATGAAGGGCCTACCTGTCTCCTCCCAGAGGTTTTCATCTTGGATGACGCCATGCATTTGCACCTCCTGTGACTTGGCCCATGTTCCATCGAGCCACCTTACTGCTCGTTTGGAAAGGGCTCAGGCTTCTTCTGCTGCCTTCCTGACTCACATACCCTTCCAGGGGCTATGTTGTGCTACTACCTGGTCCTCGAACCGACCTTTGCCTCTTTGGTCTAACTGTCCAGAGATCATGCAGCCTTTGGCTCAGCAGTTTGCATTCTGCAACATCTCACTCCGACCCCACCGCCACGTAAGGCTTGGGAATCACCTACATGGAATGGATATGAGCAATCACTCAAAGAAGAAAAGACGGTTACTCACCGTTGTAACTGGTGTTCTTAGAGATGTGGTGCTCATATAAAATACACACCCAACCTCAGTACCCACTGGTGGAGTGGGCGGCGCGGAGGCACTGGGGAGGGGGTGGGTCGGCTGGTGTATATATCCGCGCCATGGTGGCGCCACTCCAGGGGCGCCCAGCCGACCCACTGAGTTGCTAGGGTAAAAGTCTTCTGACGAACATGCACGCGCACGCACACACCTACATGGAATGGATATGAGCAACACATCTCGAAGAACAACAGTTACAATGGTGAGTAACCGCTTTTCCTAGCCCCATTACAGCCCATCCTTGACCGTCGCTTAATCATTCATTTAACCGAGCGACGCCTTTTCCATTCTCCTTGTCTGCCGGTGACTCCCAAGCCATGATCGCCTTCCACCTCGAGGGGGTGGACAATGAGAGGCCTTCACACTAATTGGGATGCCTAACAAAGTTTTCGGGTCGGATTCCAACGATCCATCAACGTTGAGTCAAAGGGTCCTCCTTGGAACTGTCACCGAGGTAGCGCTTTCTCCACACAATTCCAAAGGTGCTCGGAGCTAAAACAAAGTCCAAAGTTCTCAAAGGGATGGTAAAGGAGTCCATGTTTCCTCTCAGCAGCCTTTCCACAACTTCTAAAACACGTGTCCTTGGTCAGAGATGGCCTCCTCTGCCCAAAGCTGGGACTTATGGGGCAATGATGCTGCTCTCTGATTGGCAGAGGGCGTTGGGAGGAGTTCTTAGAGGGGTCACACGACCCACTTCCAAACAGGTCACCCCGCCCCAGCACTCACTCTGATTGGTCAAATCTCCTCTCATGGTGGTCCTCTCGGGGTGAACCCCATCCTGATTGGTAGAGGGAAGTAGGTGGAGTTCTTAGAGGGGTCACACAACCCACTTCCAGATGGCTCACTCCACCCCAGAACTTGCCTTGATTGGTCTAATCTCCTCTTGGGGTGGTCCCAAGCAGCTGAAACCCTTCCTTATTGGTAGAGGATGGTGGGAGAAGTTCTTAGAGGGGTCACACGACCCACTTACGGACGGCTCACCCTACCCCACAACTCACCCTGATTGGTCAAATCTCCTCTCAGGGCACTGTTAATGGGACAAAACCCATCTTGATGGGTAGAGGGCAGTGGAAGGAATTCTTAGAGGGGTATGAAAACTATATGCTCACTATTTTTGTCAAAATAATTTGTATAATACTTTCAACACGAAATCATTTTTACACATCTTGTTGTTAAACATTTACTGATAACTATGTCAGTAAAGCTGTGTTGAATGAATGGACAGATCCATTTTTATTTCTCAACATGTTGTTAATATAGGTGATTGTTGTACAATGTTCTGTAAATAATTGTGAAGAAACTTGTTTGAAATAAAATTGAATAGAAATTCAGTTAAGTACCAAACCACACATTACATTAGCAGTATTCCTTCTGTATATCAATGTTTCATTAAATTTCCAAAGCACATTTTTGAGACTATTTATTACTAGAAATTCACCTTGATCGATCAGTCCTTCAGCCGCCGCCTCATTTGCGCCGATCACAACACGCCTTCCATTCTTCTCGTATCATGGCCTTCCTTCCCATGTGCGGCCATGTCTTTTCATGATAACATCTTCCCATCTCTTTGGAGTTTGGCCGAGTGCAGCTGCAGTCCATCGATTGTCAGTGAGCCTCACTATATGCCAGGCCTATCGCATTCTACTATGCATGCTCTCAACAACAATGCCCAGCACTCCACTCTGCTGTCTGATCTCTTCATTGGGGACTTTGTGGTGGATTGAAATTCCCAGAATTCTTCTTTCCATCACCCTCTCCAGACAGTTCCTGCTCCTCTGTCAGCACCCATGTTTCGCTACCGTGCAACATTGCAGTACAGTAATTCCTCGCTTAACATTGTAGTTACATTCCTGAAAAATATGACTTGAAGTGAAACGTTGTTAAGCAAATCCAATTTCCCCAGAAGAATTAATATAAATGGGTGGGGTTAGGTTCCAGGGAATTTTTTTTCACCAGACAAGAAACTAGATAGATAGATAGATAGATAGATAGATACACACACACATACACACACCCAAATCCTCATCCCCAGCCAGAGCCCTCAGCCCCCCACGCCCTAATTCTCATCCCCAGCCAGAGCCCTCATCCCCCCGCACCCTAATCCTCAGCCCCAGCCCTGAGCCCCCTCCTGCATCATGAATCCTCATCCTCAGCCCCACAGCCCTCACCCCTGCACTCCCTCCTATCCCCAAACTCCCTCCCAGAGGGGGCACCCCCTCCCCCTTCCTACGCCCCCATCCCCAGCCTGCACCGAAACTGCATCCCAAAGCCTGCACCCCTCCCCCCTCCTGCACACCCACTCCCTGCCCCAGCCCAGAGCCTGCACCCAGCACCCAAACTCCATCCCAAAGCCTGCACCCTGCACCCCTTCTGTACCCTAATCCCCAGCCCTGGATCTGCACTCACACCTCCCCAAACCTCCTCCCAAAGCCTTAGGCAGGTGGGAGGCAGAGTTTGGGGGCAGAGTTGGGCGGGTTCTGGGCACCACCAAAATTTCTACAAACTTGCCACCCATGCTCTCAGCTTATGCTGATGGAGGATATGTCTGTTGTCTCAGAAGTTGTTCTGGATTCAGCTGAAACCCAGAAAGATGCTCAGGAAGATGTTTCTCTAGAGCAACCCCTAGCTGAAAAGGGAAAGGACAACATTTCTGGGGGAAATGAATTGTTGCCTAAAATTGCTCCTGAAGGACTAAAACCTCATGTAGCTTTTGCAAGCAGTTTGCTGCAACTGAAGGGTGTGGAAGTGAGTTGACTGAGTTAGCTGAGAATGAATCATTGCCTGTAGAAAGCAAGAGTGTAGGTGCTGAGAAATTTGGTTCAGTTTCTAGCCACGGCCACCCAGAGTGGGGCAAGGGGGCAATTTGCTCCCAGGCCCCGGGCCCTGCAGGGGCCCCGCGAGCTGCTCTGGGTTTTTGGCAGTGGGCCCTTTACTCACTCCGGGTCTTCGGCAGCGGGTCCTTCAGTGACGCGGGAGACTCGGAGCAAGTGAAGAACCTGCTGCTGAAGTGCTGCCAAAGCCTCGGAGCGCCAGCCGGTGAGTACGAGCGCCACAAGCGGCGGGGGCCAAAAAAAAAAAAGAAAAAGAAAAAAGCCGCGATCGGCTGTACTTAGGCTGCTCTACTGCCACCACTTCATTCTTCGTCTGCATTTGGCGGCAGGTCCTTCCCTCCGAGAGAGACCCGCTGCTGAATTGCCGCCAAGACCCGGCCCTGCCCCAGGCTCCTGAATCCTCTGGGCGGCCCTGTTTCTAGCTGTCACAGTTCCTCAACTGTGTATAAATCCACTGACTTTGTTTGAGAAAGATCCAGGTGGAAGCCATCCCTATTAAAACCCACACCGCCTCTGTCACTGCTAAGCAGTTCTTTACATGCACCTGGGATGGCCGCTGCTCTTTGGTGAATCGGGCCAGCCCCAGTGTGTGTCAGGGAGAAATCCTGAATGAAAAAAATGGGAAACCCTGGCGAAAATGGTTTCATTCTTCACAGCTCAAAGTATGGAAGGATAAACCACCTGACCCTGTCTTCTCCATCCTGTTGGCCACCCATCTTGGCCAGCAAGAAGGAACGGCTTTGGGCCATTGGAAAATAAGCATCAAGTGGGCTGGTCAGTGCCTACCCTGATGTTAAGACAGGAAAAGGCCAGAAAAATCCTTGACTTATTATGCCCACCTCACGTAGGTCACCGCTTCATGATCACTCTGTAATATTGATCCCAGATTCTCCCAATATATACGGGGAGTGTGGGAAGTTTTTCTCTCTCTCTGCCCCTCACAGGGCCCGCCCATGAGCCATGACATCCCACTGGTGTGCCAGCACCCTGCTGTTCATAAGTGTCTGGAGTCTGATGCTGTCCAGGCTCTATGCTGTACCTGTGACCCCTCTGGAGGTGCTTGCCAGCTGGAGCCCAGGAAGCTAAATTGCTGTGCCACATGCATGGATTCTGTGGGAATGGGAGCAACCCCCTGGCCCTGCAGCGCCACTATCAGTTCGAAGGAGACAAACACACTCAGTGACAGCCTCCTGGGTGGTGAAAGGTGCAGGGTAGCCCTGGTTTCCTCTGCTGTTTGGGGAACAACCATGCCCCTACGTGTCATCATTGCCATTGGAACTCAGACACCTCCGTTACCTGGAGAGGAACTGCAGCTGTCTCTGATCACACCAGCAGGCAAGAATATCACATGGTTCCTCGTAAACTGCTGAACTGGATTTTAGCTGCACATGACTTGATTCAGCAAGGTCCCCCAGACTGGACAGTTCCATTAAAGGACACACATTGTGACAAGCTCATGCCAGCAATTTGGTGTAAATTTATAGGCACATTGCCATTTCAGAGAGATTTCATGAGCCTGGTTTGTACAGAGTGGATTTGGGCCAACAACAAAAACAGCTTTAAATTCCAACCTCTGATCACAAACTGTGCTCCTTCTGACATTTAAGAGCCCCAGTTTCAGGACCCCAGGTGTTAAAATTGATCAACAAGAACATTTGGTTCTTCCACCTCAGACTTCTCTGAAGGAGGGTCAAATCCACTTAAAGGGCATGAATAGCTCTCACATTGCACCTGCATGTGCTCTCCTGATTGAAACTAGCCATAAGGATTGGGATGAATGGGTAACCTGGGAATATTCTCACTCTTCCTTCAATGTTATCCACGCAGAAGGGTCTGTTATTGTCTATGTTGGCAAAGCAGGTATGTGTGTAAGGACAAGATGTAATATTGTGTTGATTAATGGGCACTGGGTCCAACCCATGGGGCCTTATGCTAATCGCTGTTTCTATAATATAACCATCATTGTTGGTTGTGATATTACATTTACTGTGCCTATATGGACTGTACAACAGTTAAATGCCTATCCTGAGCTCTACAAGGAGGTTTCTCCCATTTCACTGGGAATGGGTCTCATTGCCATTAAGGTAAAAACACAGGCCATCACTCTTGGTGGGAGACTTTGCTTGGGTGGAGCCCCAGTGCAACAGGTCTTAAATCTCATGCTTCACCCCATTTGGTGATCACTGGTTTCCAAATTATACTAGCAATTGGTCTGATTCTGCTGGTTTGTTGGATACAACGACTGATGCAGCAGCTGCAATGGATGGAAGATCAGACCCGTACCACGGCGTTAAGGATGCGATGGGGATACTCACTCAGTGCAAGTACCCCATCAACGGGGACTTGATACCAGCCAGCTCTGTGTTTTGGGGAACCAGGGCACAGTATCTAGCCTGTCTGACTCATGAAAGACACTCCTCCAGTCTCTGTTTGAGCCAAACCAATCAGAGAAAAGGCTTGCAGAGAACAATGAAGGGCATTGGGAGACACACCTAGACCCTCCTAACAAGGGTGACAAGATTAAGACATCTCTATTTGCATACAGAATGAAGAACAGAGACAACTCCTCTAGCCTCATCTGCATGAAAGATGGGACAGGGATTAGCATAACGAATGAGGAACAGAGAACCTCACTAAAATTTGAGACCAGAAAACAGGGACACAGTGCATCATGGGAATCCCTGCTCCAGGTGCTAATGAACCTACGGCTGTACACACTCAGCTTAGCAATTATCAGACCAATTCTAGTAATAAATCTTCAATTGATATCCGAAAATACTGAAGGAGCCTAGTTGCATTGTGAGCTCCTGGAAGAAAACACTACCCATAGCCAAGAGTGATCAGTTCCTATTGTCTAGCTTAAAAAAACCCTTGAGGCATCAGTTTACCCACAAAGAAATCTAGTGTTCTCCCTTGAACTACTGTATTTTCTCTACAAAACCCCTACCTGTGCCCAAGTCAGTGTTCTGATGTATAGACCCAAACTCTGCATCAGTTCCACTTGGACACCATCTCCTGACTGATCATGCTGAGGGCTCTGCCAGTCTCCAGCACTCAGGACCCAGAGCTACCACCATCACCTGGGAACCCTGACCAGTTCAAGCCTCATGGAGTGGGTGAGATTTCTCTCTCTCTCTGTTTTCTTTTCTCCCACAGGTATTAACCTTTAATATGTAACTGTTATATTTATTTAGCCCTCCTTGTGCAGATATCACTATTATTCAATAAATTACTTTTATGTTTCAGCTGGTTGCTTCTCTCTCTCTGAATTTTACTCTTTGTGTTTTCAGCTTCCCAATTAATTCTGCAGCAACGCTTCCTTTACCTAAGCTAAAGATCCCTGTAGCGCCCAAAAATACTGTGGGCTTTGCTCATTAAGTGGGTTACTACCAGTACAATTGTAACGTGAAAGTGGGATAGGGACGTATTAAACTTGGGGCACATAAGGGAGAGGGGCAGCTGAAAGTGCTGCTCAACTCAGCCCATTGAGTACAGAGACACATGAGGGGATCAGCTGGAGGGTGCTGATTGACCCGGTCCACTCAGACTTAGGGGGTGGGGTGTGTGTGTGTGTTCATCTAATTCTAGGGCTGGAGGAACCCAGCCCTGGGGAACCTAGGTCCTGCAGGGTAGCTCCATTGGGAGGGGCCTTGCAGAAGGGAAAAGTAGAGCTCCATATGAACACACAAATGACATAAGCAGCATATTAACAGATTTACAGCACCCTCCTTCCCCACCCAGAAGAGTGACCCTAATAAATGGGCATAGCCCAAAGTAACGGGCACATCTGGTAATATGACCATCTTGGATAATAGCCATTGATGGACCCATCCTCCATGACCGTACCTCATTCTTTTTTGAACGCCTTTTATAGTTTTGGACTTCAACACCCCTTGCCAATGAGTTCCATAAAGTGACTGTTCACTGTGTGAAGAAGCATTTCCTTACATTTGTTTTAAACCAGCTGCCTATTAATTTCATTATGTGACCCCTGGTTCTTGTGTTACATGAAGGAAGCAATAACTCTTCCTTATTCACTTTCTCCACTTATCATGATTTCTCAACATTTGCCATGACAACTACAGCCCACCTAGTAACTTAGTTCATTCATGCCCAACAGTACACATATCTAGCTCTCAACTGAATTAAATGCATTTACCAAACCTCATCCTATGCTGCGCTTTTGAAGCGCCACTATTCAAAGGGAACACTGGGCTGCCCTGTTGTGTACACCACTGCAGCAGTTAATGCTAACTATACATCGCACTGTTCACAAGAATTTACTAGTCCTGTAAGAATTTTTCTTGAGAAGGCGAAGAAATGCTTTAACGCCGCCCATCTTGCTGATTTTTCTGCTTCGCCTATTGTCTGCTGCTGATATTGATTGCACGCACCTGTGTCACATGTACATTGAATATAATTCCACATAGTCCTACAATCCTTAGAAGACGATCTGAGAGGGAAGTAGAACATGTACTAAACTGGATTTTCTTTGCCTTAGGAATTACAAATGTGCTCATTTTACAAATGAAAACTTGTCAGAACAAGGTAAATGTGCCCTGTCCTGAAGAAAACTTCTTATTGCCTCTCGGTGTAGATTACAGCCCTTCTTGGCACCATCTCTATAGATTTGCCTCTGTGACTGGTTTTGCCTGCCTGCTTCGTGTTCCTGCTCATTAGACTTAGGCCAACTTGACCCTTGTAATGGCTTTAATTCCTTCACTACTATGAAGGAAAACATGGCCTACCTAGCAACAGCCTTATTAAGCAAGATCTGCTGAGGCTTTCAATCGTCTGTGGAGAGTTCAGTTGTTCAAAACAAGTTTTTAAATTTTCTGGTGATGCTGATGAGTATTTGGTTGTCTTCTATAAAATGTGGATTATATTATAATCTCAACCATGATAGTACTGAAATTGATTTTATAAACCCTAGGTAAATTCCTGGATTTGCAGCATAATGGAACTGGTAAGACTGCGGTTCCAAAGATGGTACAGTTCTATATAAAACTTTTCAATGTATAATGTGCTCAGAAACTGAACAGCATTTTGAAAAGCTAGCGTGGTAACTTTAAAACAATTCAGTGTCCTCAAATGTGTTTGCATTGTTTTGTCTTCTTTGCATGCCTGACAAGCTGTCAGATCTTTATGCGAATGCTTCTGAGATTGATCTGTGCACTGCAAAGCCCACAGCCCTCAGTGTTCTGGGCCCACCCCACTCACTGGATCCTTTGAGTCTGCAGCTTCAGCCTGAAGGGTTAAAATCCATGTGCTGTTTGCATAACAACTTGGTACACCTCTACCCCGATATAACACGACCCGATATAACACGAATTCGTTAGAACGTGGTGAAGCAGCGCCTGGGGCGGGCTGCGCGCCCGCGGATCAAAGCAAGTTCGATAGAACGCGTTTCACCTCTAACGCGTGAGATTTTTTGACTCCCGAGGACAGCATTATATCGGGTAGAGGTGTATATGGATTGCGCCCGCTTAGAGGCCCAAAGTCCAGAGTCTGGTCAAGAGGCCAGAGGCCTAGCAAATAGTGATCAGCTACGAGAAAGCAGAATAAACAAAAGATAACCTTGGCCCTAGGTCATTAATTTGTTATTAATGCAGATTTCCATGGAAGGATATGACTAATACTTTAATGGCAGAATATGGCCCCAACATTCTCATTAGCCATCCTTAGACCTGACAGGTACGTCTTAATGTCTCCAAAGAAACTTAGAGACAGACTATTTTAAAAAAAGACCTGCTGAATGAATAAAATGAGGTTTAAAATTAACTTTGTAAACCAAATACAGTAGAACTTGCTTATATTGAACTCAGCTGTAATGAAACTTCATGTAAGTTTTGCCATTGACGTCAAAAGGATCTAGGGTCTGACCTTCTTCCAAAGTCTCAAATTGCCTCTATGCATTTCAGTGAATTTGCACTCCTGCTACACAGAAGCTACTCTATGTTTATAGGGCCAGATGGCATACCCCCCAACACACAGCCTGAATCCTATACCATAACGCATTTAAGCATATGTGGAGCTCTAAGTGTGTGAATAGTCCCATCAAAGTCAAGGAATTTGTAAGGAAAAACATGGCACTTCAAGTGCAAATCCGCTTCCAAGTTGCAAAAAAACCCACTTCACAACCACTACTTCAGTACCAGAGCTGCACTCCTGTTCACTGGCAGGAAGATGGTGCATAGATATGACTGCAGGTAGGAAAAGATGCCCAGCTTCTTGTCCTGCCTTGCTCTGCCAAGCATCCCGCCTCCTGTGTGGTTAGGTCTGGGATGCTGTGTTTCTGACAGGGGTCCCCAAACTGTCTTGCATGGGGAGGGCAGTAGAATTTTCCCCCATAGCGAAATCCCACTGTGGTAATCCTTTGGGAACAGAAATGATCACCAAATGACCAAATAAGTATTAAAACTGCACTGCAAGCCTGTTATCAGGCTGAGCAGAGAGAGAAAGGGAGGAGAAGTTGCCACAAGTGAGCCATGAGAGGACTAAGGGGGAGTCACTAACTCCAGACTTCATGCAACTGCTTTTCATTAAGGGTGAAGGACTAGCCTTTCAGACAGGAAGTGCCCCTGCACTTGAAGGGGAATAAAGGAAGTGCCCCCCCAAGAGATGGGGCTATTTTGGCAGTCAGGCCTTTTCCTGTTACACTGAAACAACTCTGTCGATGGTGATGTATTTTTGTGAAACAACCAAATTTCCCCACAGGTATGTTCTTGTCATATCTATATTTAGATTGGCTAAAGCTCTTTGTAGTAGGAATATGTTTGTTTGTTTATCATGTAACTTTGACTCCTTCACCTGCACTCTTCCCAACCATCCATCTCTGCTGAACCTACTTTTAGCATATCCCACCTTTTGAGCAGCTTTCAGCAGACACTGTATATGATTGATTTTGCCATTCTGCCAGTAATATGTCCCCTCACTCTCTCTGTAATTAACATGTAATAGACAAGTTTTGACAACACTTTCCTGTACTGTTTTACTTCCCTGTGTTGCACACTTTAGAACTTCTGAGTTTGTGCAGATTCTCCTTTTAGATTCTCCTGTTGTAACCCCTCCTATTATTTAATCCTGTCCATGCTGGGTGGTGGTATGTTTTGTCAGAAGTGAGCTGCATTCGAGTGTGTTTGTTCAGTAAAGTTCAGAACTGCTACAATCCTGACACTTCAAACTGTTCAAATGTCAGCTTCAATTCTGAGGGAAAAATGATCACACACAATATTCAAACAGTGTGTGCAGGTTACAACAAATGCATAGGAGGTCATGACACTACAGAATAGATGCAGGAGCTCTAGAAGGCCTCAAGAAAAGGAGTTCCTCTACACAACAATTTTTGTTGTACCCCACCAACGGAAACGTTCTTTCTGGATTTTAAAAAGCCTCTCATAAAAATGCCACATCTGGTAGCATTAGCGCTGAGTGCAGAGAAAGTGGGTGCCACGGCACAGCTAGACTCCTTTCTAAGAAAGCAATAGACGCCAGTCAAGAATGTTACCAGCGATTGCCTCAGGTGGAAAGTGATAGCTAAAAAGTGTATGCAGTTGACAGATTGATATTAATTTCCTAGAGCCTGCTTCTCAGGTATCAGATTTGTGGGTACAATACAGTCATTCCTGGAGTGGAGTTTCTGGGTAATCAAAATAGGTTCTACCTGTTTCACAAAATGTATTGATTTAGGCCTGATCCAAACCCACTGAAGTCGTTGGAAGGTTCCCACCGATTTCAAATTATGGGCAGTGGATCTGGCCCCATTTGAGCACTTTGTAAGGACTCAGGAAAAGAATCCCATTCAAAATAGTTAGATAACTAAAGAAAGGCATGTGGTACTATTTTCCATATTATTCCTTACTGTCTCAGCACTGTGTGGAAGAAAGTGTTCATGCTCTTTATCCCACAGGGATTGGAAGGAATCCTATGAAATGATTATTTGCCACATGAGAAGAACAGAAAGCATTTGTACAGGCTTAGGGGAGTGGGGAAAAGATGGTGCTGTTTTATGTATGAAATGTTCCACGCGCTAAAGGAAGAGAGCTGGGTCATGTAAATAAGCAGTGACCCCCCAGGCTCTCTGGATTCTCTACTAAAAGGGGACCTGACCCTGCAAACCCTTGCTTTCCTCAGTAGTATTAGAGCCCAATCCTGCAATTGTTTAAGCTAATGAGTCAGTTTACGAGGTGACAAGTCTGAGTAAAATACTTGCATGAATGAAGTTACTTCCTGTTTTGTATTGTTTCAGGATTGGGCTAAGGCAAGGAAACGGTACTGTGTGATTTAAGCACAACTTGCAACTGGATTTTTTAGGATTTGGCCCAATGTCTCTTATTACTCAACAACTGTTTTGCTAGGCCACAGTGGTGGCCAGTGAGCTGCAAAGCTCAGACTGAAACAGCAGATGAGATTTACAGTTATACACTGAGTCTTGTAGAGACACAAATGCCCTAGAGAAGACTGGCATGATGGATACTGCTGCAATCAGAGTTCTGGGGAACTCAGCAATGTATCCAGTTGTCCAATTGTATGATGTCACTTTCATAGGAGAGGCATTAAAATAAGTCAGTTCAGGGACAGTGTTTCTGATTCAAGGAGGATTATGGCCTATGAACTATGGGAGGAATGCCGTACTTCTGCAGTTTTAAGGAGACAGCCTTTGGCTTCAAATGTTTGTGACCCAAACCAATTTATTATTCCTGCTTCTTGAATATTTGTATTTGTTCTTTTTTTTTGTTTTTTGGCCAGGGGAGGAAGGGTGGCAGATGGATGGTACTGTAGCCATACATTTTAACTGCAGGGGCATCCACCAATTAACCACTTGTGAAAGGGACCCAAGGGTAATGTCACAGGTGACAGATAACCAGGAGACCTCAGATCAGTCTGTGACAAACATAACAATAATCTCAAGGCCTCAAGGGCTAAAAGCTCAGTGGAAGCGGAGTCTCTCCTTTATAGTGCCGATGAAGGGGAAGCAAGCTGAAGCTTGTTCATGGTATGGGAGAGGTACCAAGCGGTGACTCTCTGATCCCAGGTGATAAACTCCTCCCAGCAAAGTACCGACTGAGACTACAACGCAGAGCTGCGGAGGAGGAAGAAATAGACGGGGTCCCCGGGATGTGGGAGCTCACTACACTCAAACTTTCCCAAGCCTGGCCTGAGGGCTCTCTGCTCGCTACAGTGATATTTCGTCCCCTTCAAAAGTTCCCTTGGGGAAGCTGTGGGAGGAAGATCCCCTAGGGGCCGTGGCGAAGACCAGGAGCAGGTCTTGTGTCTCGGTGGTGGGGGTGGCTGTTGGCTTTTCCTCCACCCCATTGCGCTCCCGGGCTCCCAAGTCAGCGCCACCAGTTTGGGATTTATCTTTCCTAGGCGGACCTCTTCCCTTAACCTCCTTCTCCCGCTCATCCCTGCAGCATCTGCCTCAGCCTGGTCCTTGCACGGCTGAGCGAAGGGGCCGGGTAGAAATGCCGAGCAGCTCACCGAGATGAGGGTGCAGCTGCCCCTGGCGCTGGAGCAGGATGGAGGGAGGGGGAGACGCGCCCAGCGGCTGGGGTACACCGGGGGAAAGAGAATGAGGAGAGGAGCGGGTGCCCACACACACACAGAGAGGCGGAGAGCAAGGACACACACACACACAGTTGCACCCAGAGTCAGGCACCCCATGCCCAGTGCCTGAGACAAAGTGACAGAGCAGGGGGCACAGACACCGTGTGAGAAGCAGGCACCGGGGCTGAGATGCACATGAGAGAAAGACAGAGGGGCCGAGAGAAGACAGGCCCCCGCCCACACTGACCGAGAGCGGGACGCAGATACACACACACACACACACACACACACACACACACACACACACACACACACACACCAAAAGAGACAAACACACTGAGATTGTGACAGAGACACTTCAGGGACTGGCAGCCACACACCGAAAGAGGCTGATACACACACCTGGTGCCTGGGCGAATCACACACACAGCGTGATAACAGACACCCAGTGATCCCACACATGGCGATCTCACGGGGTTACACACACACGGTGATCTCTCACACACACAGACAGCGATCTCACACAGGATGATTATACACAGATGGTGATCTCTCTCTCTCACACACACACACACACACTGATCTCACACAGATAGGGTGATCTTACACACGCAGCCAAGGTCATGATCACACAGAAGAGACAGGCTGATCGCACACACACAGAGCGATCTCTCTCTTACAGGGTGATCACACACACACATGATCGTACACACCTCTCCAGGGACAGGGAGAACGCCAGGCTCTCCGCGCGGAATCTGAGCACAGCAGCAGCAAACCCATCCTGGGTCTGGGCCTTTCTTCTCTTTTTCCATTTAGTCAAACAACACCTCCCAAGCCCTAAAAATGCCTGCCTGTGAAGCGAGGAGAGGGCGCTGGTCTGTAAATAAGAAGTGAGTACTGGCACAATGGCATGTGTTTCTAGATCGCAGTCTGTCCGAACCTCCTGGCCTGACCCCTTCCCTGAAACCCCTGCCGCACCCTGCAACCCCTGCCGCACCCTCCTGCATCCCGACCCCTGCCGCACCCCACACCCTTCCTGGCCCAACCCCTGCTGCACTCCACACCCTCCTGCACCCCAACCCCTGCCCTGACCCCTCCTGCATCCCGACCTCCTGCCACACCCCGCACCCCTCCTGGCCTGATCCCCTGCCCTGAAACCCATGCTGCACCCCGACCCCCTGCCCTGAGACCCGTGCCGCACCCTGCATCCTCTGTCCTGACCCCCGTCCCTGAGCCCCCGGCGTCACCCGGCACCCCGCAGCCCTCCTTCACCCCACACCCTGCCCAGAGCCCCCTGTCACACCCTCACCCTCCTGCACCCCTGGGGACAGGGAGGGGCAGAGTTGGGGGATTTGGGGAAGGGGTTGGAAATGGGGTGGGGCCGAAGGAGGCATGGGGGGGGTGTGTGTCAGTAAATGCAGTCCTCAGGACAATGTACTAGTCCTCATGGTCATTTGAGTTTGAGACCCCTGATGCAGAACCATTACTAGGTATTTTTGACCGAAAAAAGGAATATTCTCAACTGCCATTGGCTGCCATCTGTTTGTTCGCAGATAGAGTACCAGTGGAATAGGTCCTCATAAAAGAATGATCAGATCATTCATTTCACATGCTAATAATCTGAAATTGATGACTACTGTTCTTCATGTGCAAAATTCCATTGAAGTCTGTGGAAAAGAAACTATAGATTCTGAGCCTCCCCAAACACACACACGTGTATCATGAAAAACAGTTTTGATTTTTAGATAAGTGGTTTTAGTGATGTGAAAAAAAGACCCTATATGATATTTACAAAAGGCCCTTCCAAAAAGGGAGACATGCATTGAATAAGTTAAATGAACACTATTGGGTTAAATTTGGCCCCAAATATAGGTTTCTAATAGCTTTTCTTCAGAAGCAGCTTTTTCAAAACTTAAGACCAAATAGAAATGTTTTAATAATGTTTTAGAAAATTCCAGTGGGGGTAGTTCTTATAAACAAAGAGCAGTGATTCTCAAGCTTTGGTACTGGTGACCCCTTTCACATAGCAAGTCCCCCACCCCCGTATAAATTAAAAACACTTTAAAATATATTTAACACCATTATAAATGCTGGAGGCAAAGCAGGGTTTATGTGAAGGCTGACAGCTTGAGACTCCCCACATCATAGCCTCACGACTCCCTAAGGGGTTGCAACCCCAGTTTGAGAACCCTGACAAAGAACCTCTGCAAAATTTGTGGCCTAAACACTGCAGTGTTGTGCCAATGCATAAGAATCAGAAAATGAAGCTAGTAAAAACAAAGTGAAACTGATCTACAGCCACTATCCAAGTTCAAAAATAAATATAAATTGTGCCAACCAGACTTTTAAAGGCCTTTCAATTTTTCCAATTTGATAATAGATTTTTAAAATGTTTTTATATTGCTACATATTTAACCTGATAAGCAGTTTTTAAATAGTTTTTTTCTAATTTGCATCTTATCAAGTGTCTAATTAGAATGTGTAGGCTGCTTTAAAGTACTAATACTGTAAGTACAGTGAAACCCGTTATAACGCGATGTTTGGGGTCCAAAAATTCCATGGTGATAAAATGCAGGGTCGCGTATAGCGGGTTTCAAGCTGGTCAGTTTAAGTCAGTGGTCCCCAATGCGGTGCATTGATGTGCTCTGCCTAGTGCCTAGTGCCCCTAGTGCCTAGTGCCTGAGCAGGGGAGAGAAGCCGCGCCCCGTGCCTACCGGGACAGAGAGCACCGCGCCCACAGCCCTGGAGTTCTCTATCCCCAGCAGGCGCGGGCCACGGCTTCTGTCCAAACGGACCATGAAATCTGGGCTTTTGTGTACTTTTATCCTATTCTATACAGATTTCATGGGGGAGACCAGTGTTTCTCAAATTGAGGGTCCTTACTTCTGTGCTGCCTTCAGAGCTGGGCTTCCAGCCAGCAGCTGCCACTCCGGCCTCCCAGCTTAAAGGCGGCGCCACAACACCAGCAGCACAGTGGTAAGGGTAGCAGCACCACAACCCCACCCTCCACAGTAACTTTGTGACACCCCGCCCACACACACACACAATACCTTTTGGATCAGGACCCCTACAATTACAACACTGTGGCATTTCAGATTTAAATAGCTGAAATCATGACATTTATGGTTTTAAAAGCCTATGACCGTAAATTGACCAAATGGACCGTAGGCCCTACCAATAATATTCCATAGAGGAAGATTGACACCTGGTGGCCAATTGTGACCTTAAAGGGACACTGTCATATAGTTTAATATTTTCAGCCTAAACTGCCATAAATTCAGGGGAAAGTTACTTGTATTCTAAACTATCGCAGGCTCAATACTTTGGTAAACTCGAGTCAAGGATGAGAGTGCCTTACAATAAATTTGTAGTAATTAAAAATAACAAGTATTAAAAATACGGAAATTCACAGTTAAGTTAAACGTAAATTGCAACCCAACATTTATCAATTTGGAAATGTATAATTCAGGCTCTCAAACAACCTCAACTCTGCCTTTTCAGTGACTCTAGCCTCTAATCTTTCTTCCTGGAAAATGTGCCGTTTTCAAGTCCTTCACATAAGAGTTTGCGAGATAAGATCTCCATACTGAACTGGTGTTTTGATCAAGGGCTTTTTGTACTGGCTCCAGGACAATTTGTAAAAGCCAGTGTATTATTGGTTTAATGAACAGACCACTGCTGTCCCTTTGCAACTTTTTTCCCTTCGAGTGGTTATCCATTTCCACAGTTTGCTGACGGTGTGCAATGCACCCCACTCACCCATGTTCAGAGTCTCATGCACCTTGAGCATCCTCATATCCTGCACCGAGGGCATAAAAGGGTGGAGCAGGCCAGCCACCACTCAGTTCCTCTCATGCCTCCTGGCTTTGAGATGAACATGGGCAGTGAGCAGTGCTAACAAAATACCTGGCTCTTTTTAACTCTGTGCAGCGTGTAGATAGAGATAGCTAGTTGTTGCCCATTGGCATTTTGGTTTTTTAACCAGAATAGCTATTTCTTTCTGGTGTCAGGATGGCTTCTTTTAAGTCCCCTGGATTTACATACTGCCCATCAAACACGGGCACTATAGCCTGTAATGTTTGGCATTTTCCGGGAACATTCCCCCAAACAAAATACATATTTGCAAGTCCTTCACTTGCAGGACCTGCAAATCTAGAGAAGCCCTGCTCCAGATGTACTTAATGGGTAAAGCAATGAGAGTAGCTTCAGGCCCTGGGTCAGATAACCATCCTGTAAATGTCTTCTCTGCTCCTTAGAGTGCTAGTACTGGGTCCCTCACTTCCTGGGCCTCATCAGCAACATCCTCTTTCAAAATCTGGCACGTTGGACAAGAAGCTTTCTGTGAAAAAGGTACAGGCACGGAAGAGTCCAGAGATGATTCCAGACTAAGATCTCTCAAAGAGAAGGATGGAGAACTCCAAGCTTTTATGCAGACCCAACTTATGCTTATCTTATGTCCGACAAAGTGTCTTTTGGACACATGCTGTGTTCCTACTGACAGTTGTCACAGACTTGCATCTGAACCAAGGTCGTTTCTAGCATTTTTGCCGCCCCAAGCAGCAAAAATAATAATAAAAGAAGCCGCTCATGATTGGTGGCAGCTCTACCGCCGCTTCTTCTATGGCGGCAATTCGCAGCAGGTCCTTCGCCCAAGAGGGAGTGACGGCCCCACTGCCGAATTGCCGCCAACTGCTGCACGTGCCACCCTCTCTTCATTGGCTGCCCAGGCACTTGCTTGCTACACCGGTGCCTGGAGACGGCCCTGATCTTGCCTACTTTTCAAATGTTAGGCTGTCTGTTATTTTGATCTTAACTCTGAATTACCTTGGTTTCTAATGCTTCATTTTATTTGTTTTTCATAACTGCAGCATTACGAATTTAAAACAAAACAAACTTACATGTACTGTCAACTTTACTCACAGAGTTTAATGATTTGTTTTGTTTGGTTTCTGCCTGGGGATTTTCTTGATAATTTCTTTAAGACATTTTGAAATCTTTCCCATGCAAAGAAAGAAAGTTGGCAGAGAGCTCCCGGTGTTATGCAGAGAACAATAGGGAGCTAAGAAACGGGAACATTGTAGTACTTAGAAGTATGATAGGGTCCTCAGGTTCTGTGGTTACCAGGAGAACTGGAGGTTCTGGTGGAGCTACTGAACTTTGCAGGCACTCTGAGTTGAGATTAGTGGAGAAACTCTGAGGGGTGCAGGAATGCCTGAGAACATGGGGAAGTTAGTCCAGCTGAATGTTTTGGCCTCTGCCAATTGCTGCAGCTCCACAGTTTCCGTGTGTATTGGGTAGAACATTATAACTCATGCAAGTCATGGATTCCACGATTCTTCATATTTCTCTTTAGCTTAACTCTTTTCCCATCCCCTTTCTGCCATACACACTTAGATTAAAGAAGTTATGTTGCTGTGGGAAAGGCACCACCACATATGTCTTCTGTAAGTGTGATGGTTGTCACCTACTCTTTGTAGTCAGGATTTTATCTATGCATGCAGATTCTGCTGCCTACTTAAGAATATTAGAAAATGCTGCTGCTTGTTAGAAAATTCTGCTGCTTCCTACATCCTATATACAGGATGCTGAAGATTATACCATCATATGAATGGGGGTTAAGAATTTGCCTCTGCAGAGGTACGGTAATGGCTGTTCTTTGCTGCCTCTGTAAGGACCCCATTGAGAGAAGGTCTTGGCTGGGAGTAGGTTGAGGCCAGGGACAATGAGTCAATCCAGGGTTATTACCATGTTTGTATACAGATGTTCAAGTAAGTTAACAATGAGAACTTTTGACCTGTGAATAGGCCCTCTCCACTTCACTGACTGATAGCAAAGTGCAGAGGAAAGATTGATTGGTTGCTACTTCTGATGTCACAATGATGCTACTTATGAATCACCTGAGTTACTGAGCAAATTGCACAGGAAAGTTTGATTGGTTGGTTCTTCTGATGTCACAATGATGCTACTTGTAAATCACCTGAGTTACTGGTATAGCTCTGTCACCATCACCTCTGTTGAGACTGTTGAGAGCTTTTAGTAACTAGGGAATACATGAAGAGTTTGGGGTCTTCTGTCATTGAAATAATCAAAGCCAATAATAAGGTGAGAGAACAAGCAGTGAATTTTATTAATATTGTGATTTTTTTTTAAAAAAATGTCTCTGGCAAAGTAAGAAACTATTTTATGCAAAACATTAATGTAATCTAAAGTGTAACTCTGCTGAACTTGGAAAGTAGATTCATTTATTATACTGTGAAACCGGGATTTTTAGTTCCACTTTAAATGCAAACGTCAACCTGTTGGGTGAAAACCAAATCCACTTCAATTTAGGCTTAAACAATTTATTTTAGCCTTTATTATATATGTTTTTAGACAATGCTACTATCACGTATGAATTACATAAACATGCAAAAAAAGATAAGGCAAGACAAGGAAGTGCTCAAGTTATCTTTCTTGGGGACAGGGTGACTCTTCTCAAATCTCTGCTATGCTTGGCTATTTTTCCTCTGTCTCTTCTCCACTATTATGTCAATCATCTATTTTTTAATCCTCTGTTCTGTAACTTTGCGCAGACTCAGTAGAGGAAGCTACCTCATCTGTGTCTTTATCCATATATATTCTACTCTAACCCCCTAATTAAAAGCAGGGGCGGCTCTAGTAATCCGGCCGCCCCAAGCAGGGCGGCATGCCGCAGGGGGCGCGCTGCCGGGCGCTGGTCCCGTGGCTCGGGACGTGCCTGCGGAGGGTGCGCTGGTCCCGCTGCCCAGTGGAGCTTCCGCAGGCATGCCTGCGGGAAGTCCACCGAGCCACGGACCAGGGAACCGCCTGCAGTCATGCCTGCGGGAGGTCTACTGGAGCCGCGGGACCAGCAGACCCTCCGCAGTCATGCCTGCGGGAGGTCTGCTGGTCCGCGGCCCAGTGGACCTCCCGCAGGCATGACTGCGGAAGGTCCGCTGACCCGCCTGCCGCCTCCTGGGAAATGCCGCCACGCGCGTGGCGTGCTGGGGTTTTGAGCCGCCCTGATTAAAAGATTCGCCTGCATAAATCACAATAACTAACCCAGATTAATACATTTTTTGCTTATCCTGCTAAAACTTACTTATATCTGTGTAGTTCCCATCACAGCTATTCCTTGCTGTCACGCTCCCTGGCTGCATGCAGTTGTACTTATATTACAACTGCAATTTTTATTCTTCGTACTCATCTGTTTCTGTGGCCTTGAGTTTTTACTTGTTAGCTGGTTGAATAGGCAGGTGGGGGATGAGGGATTGTACCTGACTTGTACAATTTTGCTGCTTGTTAGAAAATTCTGCTGCTTTCTACCGGTACATCCTATATACAGGATGCTGAAGGTTATACCATCATGTGAATGGGGGTTAAGAATTTTCCTCTGCAGAGGTACGGTAATGGCGGTTGTTTGCTACCTCTGTGAGGACCCCATTGAGAGAAGGTCTTGGCTGGGAGTAGGTTGAGGCCAGGGACATTGAGTCAATCCAGGGTTATTACCATGTTTGTATACAAATGTTCAAGTAATTTAACAATGAGAACTTTTGACCTGTGAATAGGCCCTCCACTTCACTGACTGATAGCAAAGTGCAGAGGAAAGATTGATTGGTTGCCACTTCTGATGTCACAATGATGCTACTTATGAATCACCTGAGTTACTGAGCAAATTACACAGGAAAGATTGATTGGTTGGTACTTCTGATGTCACAATGATGCTATTTGTAAATCACCTGAGTAACTGGCATAGCTCTGTCACCATAACCTCTAGATGTGACTGTTGAGAGCTTTTTAGTAACTATGGAATATATGAAGAGTTTGGGGTCTTCTGTCATTGAAATAATCAAAGCCAAGAATAAGGTGAGAGAACAAGCAGTGAATTTTATTAATATTGTGATTAAAAAAAAAACTTGTTAGCTGATTGAATGGATGGGTGGGGGGATGAGGGATTGTACCTGACTTACTGAAAGCTAACAGCTCTCTTCTCTACCCTGCTATCTGCTTGGTCAAGAACTGTATAGATGAGACACAAAACCAATTTTCTGATTTACAGACTGTTTCAGCAAAATCTGACAATCTCAAGCAGCAGAACTACATACAAAAAGCAAACACTCCTATTTTCTTCCAGAATTGTATATAATAATTTCTCTAACATTACTTAGTACACATTTCACTAACACAATTCATTACACAGTTCTCCAACAAAGCTTAACTATGTATGTGCTTGCTAATGGTGGCTCCATAATTTACAGTTGAGCTTTAGAGTTACAAACACCAGAGATACAAACTGATCAGTCAACCACACAAATCTCGTTTGGAACCGAAGAACATAATTAGGCAGCAGCAGAGACACATCCCTTCTACCCCACCCCACCCCGCAAAAAGGCAAATACAGCACTGTTCTGTGTTTAATTACTCAAAAATGAAGGGAAAGCTGACTTTTTTCATCTGCATAGTTAAGTTGGAAAGCTATGTTAAGTCAATGTTCAGTTGTAAACTTTGAAAGAACAACCATCATGTTTTGTTCAGAGTTACGAACAACGTCCATTCCCGAGTTGGTAACTCTGAGGTTCTACTGTATATTTAAGTCCACCATTTCCCTATGCCCTTAAAAGATTTAAATAGCTTTATATGAGCTAAAACATCTCAGACTTTTGCTTATGCAGCACCAGCACAGGCAGAAGTTAATAAAGCCTATTAGTAGAACTGTATTGCAGTCTGTGAGGCTGGTACATAAACAAGAAAAGAGAACAGTGCTGTCCACTTAGAGTCACAGACCTGCATGATCCAGGACAGATTTTTTCTCTATCCTTTGGACCCTCTAAATTCGGGTGGTACCTCTGGATCCCTTTCATGACAGGAAAGAATTCACACACCTTACTGAAGAGTTTTAAAGTGCTCAGAATGCAAGATCTTGGGTCCTTCCAAGACCTCTCTGTTTTGCTGCAGAAGAATCAAGGGGGAAAAGGCCCTCTTGTATTCAGTGCAAGGAAGCCAAGAAATTTCTGTGGCTATAGTACTGATATAATTGAAACGTTGAAATAATTTGCATTAGTGGAGCAAACGTGTGTTAATCATATAAAATGGATTTTTTTTTTGCTAGCTAAAACAGATGCCAAATAGGTGTACACTGATAAGAGTAAACAAATAAAGCCAGTCAAACCCAGCCTTTCATTAAGAGGCAAATCCTTATTTGGCCCCATCTTTCCATATCCATGAAGAGGCCTACACTTTGCTAAATGGGATAGGGTGGGCAAGATTTCAGCAGCCTGCACAGCACTTCCTTTCTCTGCAGGAGCTTCCTTGCCACTGCATGAAGTGGTTGTTTGGTTTAGTGGGTCAGCCACTGCATTGATATACTGGACAACGTAGCAGGAGAACCATGGAAACTAGTGGATCATCTGCTGCTCTTTGACTTTTGGGATTAGTGATTGGTTCCTTTTTTCCCCTACCTTTTCATTTTTAAAAAAAAAAATTTTTTAATACCAGTTACGTGGGTGTGTGCTGTGGGGAAGATCTGCACCTTGAAAAGTTTTCCTTTATGGATAAGTTGCTCTGATAGACTGAACAAATAGCAGGCCAGCTCTCTAATGAGGCAGCCAGCAATGCAGTATTTTTATTGCGGTAGAGTGAATAACGATAACAAATATCTAAGAAACACAGATATTTTATATATCCTAAAGCCATTTGAAAGTGTCATAAAAAGACGTTTTAACAGCACTGCTGTCTCCTTCTTTGAAAATCATTGGCTTTTCACCCTATTTAACATGGGGAAGTTAGTCCAGCTGAATGTTTTGGCCTCTGCCAATTGTTGCAGCTCCACAATTTCCGTGTGCATTGGGTAGAACATTGTAGCTCATGCAAGTCATGGATTCCACGATTCTTCATATTTCTCTTTAGCTTAACTCTTTTCCCATCCCCTTTCTGCCCCTCCATACACACTTAGATTAAAGAAGTTATGTTGCCGTGGGGAAAGGCACCACCACATATGTCTTCTGTAAGTGTGATGGTTGTCACCTACTCTTTGCTGTCAGGATTTTATCTATGCATGCACATTCTGCTGCCTACTTAAGAATGTTAGAAAATGCTGCTGCTTGTTAGAAAATTCTGCTGCTTCCTACATCCTATATACGGGATGCTGAAGATTATACCATCATATGAATGGGGGTTAAGAATTTGCCTCTGCAGAGGTACGGTAATGGCTGTTCTTTGCTACCTCTGTGAGGACCCCATTGAGAGAAGGTCTTGGCTGCGAGTAGGTAGAGGCCAGGAACAATGAGTCAATCCAGGGTTATTACCATGTTTGTATACAGATGTTCAAGTAAGTTAACGATGAGAACTTTTGACCTGTGAATAGGCCCTCTCCACTTCACTGACTGATCGCAAAGTGCAGAGGAAAGATTGATTGGTTGCTGCTTCTGATGTCACAGTGATGCTACTTGTAAATTACCTGAGTTACCGCATAGCTCTGTCACCATAACCTCTAGATGTGACTGTTGAGAGCTTTTCTTATTATAGTCTAGCTTCTTTACATGAGTTTGAAATCCGATTGAATTGCAGATTATATTAGTAAATATGTTCAAAATAGTTCAGTAATTTTTTTCTGATCAATCAATGTGCCGATTCTCTGTAAATTTAAAGTTGCATTGAATTTATCTCCTGTGCCTAAACACTTATTAAAATCTTTAGCACACACTTGTCTTCTAGCCAAGTGTAATCTGTTCTCAGTTTGGTATGGGATACCTGTGTGAGTGTTCACTAAGTCATGGAACACTGTAAGCAGTTTTGGGGCAGAGACCATGACTTCCTCGTATGTATGTCGTTTTTTCTTGTTTTTTTTTTTAAACACTGCCTACTAAAGTGGGATTTCAATCCTGATTGCGGGGGCGGGATTGCTATTGTAGTACAAATAATAAATATTACCCTTGCATCACTGTGATTTATGATTAAACTTTGTATAGCGTGAAATGTTGGAGCAAAAAATGGACGACCTACTGAGTCATCAGAGACAATTTGTCTAAAATAATCACGGTCCTTAGAACAGAAAATAAAAGAAAAGGAAAAGGTAAGACGAGACCCATTTTTTCACAAGTTTAAAGTTGCCTCCAGACTGCTATTACCAGAGTGAACAAGTTGTTCATTGAGTAATTGTCCATGTAGAAGAAACAACGCTGACGATTCCATATTTGATGTGTGCGCCCACATGCACGCTGTCAGAATTTTTTCCCGTAATGGTACCCCAGGGCCGGCTTTGGCAACCTCTGGAGCCCTGTGCTTATGCGCGTACATGGGGCCCTGCTGGTCCCACGCCCTCTCAGTTCCTTGAATGGATCTGTATTTGTTAGTGAAACAATTTACTGGCCTACCACGAATTAAGTTGACTAAAGCCATGTTCCCTAGCTGGTGATAATAGTAGTCTGGTGGTTATAACTTGGTAAGAGGAAGTGAATCCGTATTTCTTCAAGGTAGGCTGGGCAGGCAGGCTACCAATTTGTTCACCTCTAATTTATAGTTCGATGACAAAAATAAAATCAGAAAAAAGTTTGAACATTTTGCTAATAATTTGCTCACTTCTTCCTGAGTTTGACCCTCCCCGCCTGCATTCTTCTGCTCCTGGCAGGCCAAGCCAGGGTAGGAGTGGGCCTTTGGAAAGGGTCTGAGGGCAGAGAGGCTGGGTATAATAAGGGGGTGGGGAGACATAAAGATTTGGGGAAATGGATCACTGGGATCCAAGAGGGTGGGGACTTCATAGGATGGGTCTCTGGCTGGCAATGAGAGTGGGAACAGGCTGTGGGAGTGCTTGAGGACATGGGATGGAGCAGGTGTCTTGCTGGAGGATAGGAGGGTGCTTAGGAGAAAGCTGAGGGGAAGCACTAGCACTTCACTACCTTCTCCAGCTGACAAACCTGCTATGATTTGTTAGAGGGGAGTCCTGCAGCTGCTGCCAAGAGAAGTTTGGCAGAGAGGTTTGTTGCCAGGAGACGCCACTAGTGCTTTCCCTCCCTATCTTCCTCTGCTTTCTGCTCCCACTCAGCCCTCTCTTTCCTTACCAACCCCAACACCCCGACTAAAAGTCCGTGCCCTCATAGCCCTATTCCTCATATAAATCCTCTCAATTTCATGTAGAGCCCCAACCATAAGGACCGTGGGGCCTGGAAGAAGCCTCAAAAACGAATTATACCCAGATGGATATCTACTTTGCATCTCCTAATGGTTGCAGGAGATGGGCTAGATTCCTAAGGATCTTAGGAGTTGTGTATTAGTGAAGTTCTGCTCCCCAGACCTGAGGCGGAGGAGTCAATGCCCTCTACCAAACTTCTGTTGCTGCCCAGTCATGTGTTAAGTCAAATTGAAAATAACTAAGGCATTTTCTCATGAAAAACATTTTGACAGCAATAAGCTAAACATGTAATCACAGCAAAGAAGGGAATTCCCCGCACCCCAAAGGATCATGATTATTGGGGATTAGTCTGGTTGCTTAGTTGTAATGCTCGATGTTGTTATGGAGATCTACTTTTGAATCGACATATAAGCTTCATTCCATTATTTGCTAGTATTTTTTGATCCACCTGTCTTGGTGTAGCAGATGAAGTAGGCTACTCTGATTGGCCAAAGTGAGTCATGGCCATTAGTGGCCATAACAGAATTTATGCTTTACTTAAAAATGGGTTTTAAACTCTTTTTGCTTCTGTCAGCGAGCGCTTTAGTGTAATTAGTAACTTTTTTAAGAGGCAATTTACAGCCCCTCCCCTGCGTTTTCCAGTGTTAATAGTTATAGTAACTTGACAAGAAACATGTAACTAGAGTGTGTTTCTCTCCTACCCTCCCCAGTCTTCTACATTTCTAAGAAGTGTTTCATCAGCTACATGACTTACTGACAGGGATCTGCCAAAGCACCAGATAAACCAGGACTTGCAGCAGCCAACGATGCTCTACGAGCAGAACTCAACAAAGTAGGATTTTTAATATCTGAACTATTCAAATGGAAGTGGTGATGCTGAGTTTTTATTTTATGTAAAATTTAACTGTCCTCTTTATTGTGTTTGAAGATCTATACATGACTAATATTTAAGTGCAACTAAATATATCACAGGTCAGAGCAAGCTGCAGTATGTTCCTGTCACAGGGTGAGCTGGTCCATTAAAAGACTGGGGCACAGCTGCACCTTTTGTCAGGTTTAGCCCATCTCCCTGTATGATGGGAATAAATACAAGGGTTATGTGACAGAAGCATGCATCTAAACCGGGTCTGCTGGCAGGTAAAAGGGCAGCCTGTGGTCATTCAAGAGAGAGAGACCCCCCCCCTCTGCCCCAAAAGTTCAGAGAGAGACTCTCTCTCGTTAGTGCCCAGGCAGAGAGCCTGTGAAGAGGACAGGTGACAATTTTCCAGAACTCCAAGGCAGAAGCCTTTTGGGGGAAGAGAATTACAAGGAACTGGAAACTGTGCAGGGATAAGCCTCCATTGATGGACTTGCAGGATGCAGAAGTCCCAGCTAGGAGAGGGGTGGGACTACAAGGATGGGCCTGCTCTGATCAAGACCTGAAAACTTGAGGCATTATATGCGGAAAAGAATAATTGAGGCTGGTTAAGGGTATGTTTGAGTCTTGTGTTATGATAATAAACCAACCTGGAAGAGAGCACTACTGTAAAATCACCACATGTGATATCTGGTTTGATGCAAGATTAAAGGTAAACTGAGGTAGCAGATGGGCCCAAAGGCAATCTGGGGGTAATGCCCTACAACCGTTCCTTTAGCCTTGTTCTGATATGAGCACTGCTTCTTTTCTATCCACACTCTCTAATAGAAAACTGCTTTTTTATTTATGATAGACATGGTCTACACTGACTTCATACAGAGGTTCTAAATTTGTCCACGATAGCTGTCCGGCATAGCTATGTGTCATCCTAGCTGTGTGAGCACATTAATCAAACCTTTCTACAGAGGTGGTTAGTATTTTCTCTACACATACTCTTCTTTCCAGGTTTACTCTTGAAACACTCGATTCATACTCAAACTTGGACATCTATAGGTTTTTATCCAGAAAAGCCTACTCCTTTCTAGAATGGAACTAGGTTATTTCATTCTCATTTTTTACTTCCTTTTAATTTGGAGTACTATGGAGCTATTATGACTGATATAAAACAGGTTAAAAAGGTAGAAAACCAGTTAGAATTTGGTGGTGGTACAGTTATGATCTTGTTAACTTCCTGGTTTAGATAGCTTACATAACAGGGGTCGGCAACCTTTCAGAAGTGGTGTGCCGAATCTTCATTTATTCACTCTAATTTAAGGTTTCATGTGCCAGTAATACAATTTAACGTTTTAGAAGGTCTCTTTCTATAAGTCTATAATATATAACTAAACTATTGGTGTATGTAAAGTAAAAAAGGTTTTTAAAATGTTTAAGAAGCTTCATTTAAAATTAAATTAAAACGCAGAGGCCTCTGGACCAGTGGCCAGGACCCAGGCAGTGTGAGTGCCACTGAAAATCAGCTCGTGTGCCGTCTGTGGCACGCATGCCATAAGTTGCCTATCCTTGCGATATAAAGTCAGGTGATAAATTTAAGATAGAGGATAGCACGACACTAATTTCCCTTCCCCTGAAGAATGTGGTTATGGAGACAGAGGTGCAAGCTGAATGTCTTTGTTGGTCCATAAATATGGGGAATTAAGATGTACAAATACTGGTTTTTCACAACATGTAACCTATTCCTTGAGTATATAGTAAGTGGAAAAGGTAGAGTAATTTGTCAATCTCTTGGTATTTGGATTGTACCGAATTGAGTCTAGTTTGGTATTGATCCTTTCTGTTTGTTGGCTGTTCAATGGCATATTTGGTGATAGCTGATCATCAGTCCAACACCTAAATGTTACCTCTCAAATGAGCAGCTGAGGACTGAGTGGGAATGGGGAAGGATCTTCTAAACCCAATAGGTGCTCGCTGACAAAATATGTTATGTTAAAAAAAATGGAGAGCAAGTGTTAAATCTGCTGCCCTTATGATTGAGCTTAAAAGAAAGCACTGGTTAGGATTCCCAATGATTACCAGACTGTACTATGACTATGGCTTAAATTATGAATATATTTATACATTACAACTATATACTTGAAAATGTGCCTGAAAATATTTTTCATAACCTTGCCCAGTCTTGAGTTAAAGATTTGTGTTACCTTAACTTGTTCTGGTTTTGGTATGATACAGAATCTAGAACCCAGGACTGGACAGTGAAAGGAGGATGGATTTTTCAGATATTTGGGCTTTTTTTAATTGCACTTTTTTAAAGCCATCATGCTGAGTTTCAAAGTTTAGGCCAAATTCTGCTCTTAGTTATACAACACAGAAGTCAACAGTTACTCCAAACTTCTCTTTCTGTAGGAGGAAGCAGAACGTAGCTTATTCTTTTGGCTTTGTTTTCTAAGGTATCTCTGAGCTCATCATTTACGGGACATCAGGAATTTTTAATTTTTAAAATAGATTCAATATAACTACAAATAAAATGTGATGTGTTTTCCTCATAGGCAATAGCAGTGAAACACTGTTTGGAAAAGGACTCCAGTGAGCTTAACACAGAAGCTGTGCAGAGCAGAACAGGCTTTACTAGCAAACCAGTCAAAGGAACTGGAATAATTGATAATTTAAACTGGAAATCAGTAAGAACTGGTGCCATTTATGCCTTACCGACTCCCAGGAACTCTGCAAGCTCTATGTTGAGAATAGTGTATTTCCACCAGAAGTTGTGTTTCGATACTGTCTTATTCTGGCTGTCCTTTTTTGGAGCATCTTAAAAGACTGTGACAAAGTTCCTCCTCTGCCTTGGTGGGTCCTGCACTTATTGGCGGATTTGCTCACCTCAGATATTCAGGGCAGCCCTCAGTTTGGCCAGTTTTATGGCTCAAACCTGCCATTCACTCAGCTAACCACATCACTTGCCAGCATGGGGAAAAGGAAGGAGAACAACCCACAGTCTCTGCTGACCCACCTAGTGGGCCAGGGAGACAGGCCAGGATCTTCGCCTGGTGGGACCCACAGTCCAAGTCAACTCCTCTTATATCCAGTAGGAGGGAGGGGAATGAGGGGAACCCAGGCCTTCCTCTACTCTGGTTTCAGCCCAGGGCCCTGTGGATCGCAGCTGTCTACAGTGTTACGTGTAACACCTGTGTGACAGCTACAACTCCCTGGGCTACTTCCCATAGCCTCCTCCCAACATCTTCTTTATCCTCACTACACGATAGGCATGTGAACAATTCCACGTGCCACTGCAAAGAGAAATTCTGGTAATGACTATATGAAGTTTTATTTGTAACACGATAGGTTGGGTGTTTACTGCCAAGCAGAAGGGGAAAAGTTTTTAAACCTGTCCATCTAGGTGAATTTTTCTTATCAATTCCTCTGCATTTTCTAGTCTGCAATCTTTTCTACTTCCATTTATGGTGAATGAGGGACTGTAGTTCTATGCTCTCGCCCAGAAATAAACACATCAAAAGCACTCATGTAGCACAGTGTAGAGCCGGTATTGTGGCAAGCAGGCATTGAGTTACAGTACTCACCCATGCCCAGCTGATGGAGCACTGTGCTTGATATTTACATTATCCTGAAGTGCTTTTATAAGGCTGCCAGATATCCACCATCCATTTATTTTGGCACCCCAATGCACATAAGGTGGACAACATGCCTGGGCCACATGCTTTTCGGCCGGGTTCTGTCATTTGGTTATTTTGAATATTATATTTAGATTATGATTTTCTATCAAGGAAATCTACACACACGTAGCTTTCCAATAAACATGACTTTAATGTTTCTCTGTTGGAATTAGAAGCTGCTAGAATTCAATTGTATATTACTAAGTGAACTCTACTGTACAACTTCATATTATAACTTTTGTTTGGATTTTTAGTTGCACTGAACTTTTAATGGCAGGTGAGATGCCATTAGTGAGAGTATAATGCTTAGACAGAAGAATGAATTTTCCTATTAGCAACTAATTTTTTTATTTTATAGCTAGACAATCTGAAGGCTTTAGTTCAACTGAAGAAGCAAATGGATTCGCTGACAGTAAACTGAAGACATGGATGCAATCCTGTAAGCAGCTGGGGAAGGAAAAAGAAACGTTGCCGAAACAAATTGCTGACCGTAATGCTCTATTAAAGGAGCACAAGCCAAGTATGGGGTAGTTGAAGAAGGAAATGCTATACTAGAATGATTGTAAGGCTGCAAATCATTCCTGGAAGTCACGGTTTCTGTGACCTCTGTGAATTTTGCAGTGCTGGTGCAGCTGATCCCAGGATCTCAGCAGCTGGGAAGCCCAGGAGCCAGCCGCGCTGGCCGTTGCTCAGTCAGCCCCAGGCACGGTCCCTGGAGCAGCAGTCTGGGACTCGTGGTGGTGGGGCCCTGAGCCACCTCTTCCCCAGCACCAGCATTGCCCTGCTCTCTCTCCACTCCCAGCAGTCTTCAGGAGCATCCTCTCCCAGGCGGTAGGATTTAGTCCCAGGTATTTTAGTAAAAGTCATGGAGGGGTCACGGGCCCTGACTTTCTGTTTATTGCCCGTGACCTGTCCATGACTTTTACTAAAAATACCCACGACTAAAACATAGCCTTAATCATGATCCTGTTTCTAACCTTAATGCATTTATTTAGAACACATGTTTTCAAAACCTCCATTATTACATTTGATTCAGATGAGGGGCCAGATCCTCATAAATCAGTATAGTTTCTGAAGCTCTGCTATAGTTGACTGTGGTTGCACAAGCACACGTCTTATGTACTTAATTAACAAATGAATGATTGAGATCATTGCATTCTAAACACATCTTTCCAGAGTCTCCTTAAAGTTATTTGTACAGGTAATGACTCTTTCCCTTGGTCAGGTGCTGATGAGGTTGCCATCTACCTACATTCACTGACCCAGGACAACGAGCCAGAGTATGAGCCAGACGGACTCCCAGAGGTGGTCAGAAAAGGTAATTGTTACTTTAGAGGAGAATGGTCCACATTGTGGGGAGTGTAGGCGCACGCTTATCTAAATAATCGTGTTGTCATAGGTGTGACTTGGAAGCATTGTAAATCGTGGACATCATTGGCCAAATCCAGCCCTCATATAGGTTGCAAGAGAGGGATTCTAGGCCCAGCCATTCCCATTATAAAACACCTTTTTCTTCTGGTTGATAGGAAGGGGGGAAATTTTTGCTTAAACATTTTTAACTAAATGTTTTTTCATTGAAATGTGCTGCATTGTCAAAACCGAAATGTATTACGGAGATGTATTGATTCGGACAAAGTTTTTGCTGAGCAGGGAGGGAGACCCCCAAATTGAAAGCCTGATGTTTTTTGATTCAATTTCATTTTATGAAAGCATTTGAAAGGCTTATGTTTTCATTCCAATCTAGAATAATAACAAATTCTGAAACTCGAAAGGGGTCAGAAACAAAATTGTCTCCTCTGGCCGGCTCTATGTAGAACAATAGAGAGACATCGCTTTCAGATGGAAATGATTTTCCAGTTAATGGTGTCCCTTTAAAGGAAAAAGAGAACATTTGCTTGGGGAAAACTCTTTTTGCCATTTTAGTAGAGTTGCTGTTACACAGATCCACACCCTTGCCTGAGTTCACCTATAAAATTCTAGGAACGCAAGATAGTCCTAATAATTCCCCCATTCTGTTATTCAGTGAGTAAATGCCATTTTACTTTCTTAAATTATTACCCGTTGTCATCTCCATCTTGAATTGAGCAAGATCAGATTGATTGGAACAATAAAGTAATTTAATCAACTGTGGTTAATGGCTGTTGTTTATTTTTCAGGCTTTGCTGATATTCCTACTGGGAAAACTAACCCTGTGTTTTGCAGAACAGCGCTAAACCTAAAGACCAGTGCCCGCCTTGCTGCTCAAAGCCAAAATTTGTCACCATATGGCCAACGTTTACAAAAAGGCAGGTCAGCTAATTTTGCCAAGATCTCTAAACCGACAGCTGGTGGCAGCAAATCACCAAAGGTAACTGATCGTCAAAATGTATCTGAATGTGCAGGGCCTGGGAAATCCACATAATGTATTTATCTCTCCAAGTGAGTTTGAAGATATGCCGTGTTATTCATGCCTCCTTTATATCTGCCATGAATATAGTGAAGACAAGGTCATCAATGTAAATAAAATGAATAAAGCTTGGCACATAACAAAGATCTGGGCATAATGGTAAACTTAAAATTGTTGGTATGATCAAATCTGTGATCTCATGCCAAGTGCTCATTAACTTGGTAAATGGGAATGAGGTCAATCTTCCCACTTTAATGCTCATCCCAAATATTTGATTATTTCTTGAAAGGCCTGGATGCCTAGAGCAGGGGTGTGCGAATGCATATATGGATTACACGCAAAGCACTCAAAAATTCGTATATGGTGGAATTAAGGCTTGTTGGCCCAATCTCCTGCTCAGCCAGCCCCAGTTCTCTTAGACTCATAGACTTTAAGGTCAGAAGGGGCCATTCTGATCGTCTAGCCTGACCTCCTGCACAACGCAGGCCACAGAATGTCACCCACCCACTCCTGTAACAAACCCCTAACCTGTGTCTGAGTTACTGAAGTCCTCATATCGTGGTTTAAAGACCTCCAGGTGAGAGAATCCTCCAGCAAGTGACCCGTGCCCCATGCTGCAGAGGAAGGTGAAAACCTCCAGGGCCTCTGCCAATCTGCCCTGGAGGAAAATCCTTCCCGACCCCAAATATGGCAATCAGTTAAACCCTGAGCATGTGGGCCAGACTCACCAGCCAGACACCCAGGAAAGAATTCTCTGTAGTAACTCAGATCCCACCCCATCTAACATCACATCACAGACCACTGGGCATATTTACCTGCTAATAATCAAAGATCAATTGCCAAATTAATTGCCAAAATTAGGCTATCCCATCATACCGCTCCTCCATAAACTTATCAAGCTTAGTCTTGAAGCCAGATATGTCTTTTGCCCCCGCTTACTCCCCTTGGAAGGCTGTTCCAGAATTTCACTCCTCTAATGGTTAGAAACCTTCATCTAATTTCAACTCTAAACGCCCTAGTGTCCAGTTTATATCCATTTGTTCTTGTGTCCACATTGGTACGAAGCTTAAATAATTCCTCTCCTCCCTGATATTTATCCTTCTGATATATTTATAAAGAGCAATCAGATCTCCTCAGCCTTCTTTTGATTAGGCTAAACAAGCCAAGCTCTTTGAGTCTCCTTACATAAGACAGGTTTTCCATTTCTTGGATCATCCTAGTAGCCTTTCTCTGTACCTGTTCTAGTTTGAATTCATCCTTCTTAAACATGGGAGACCAGAACTGCACAAAATATTCCAGATGAGGTCTCACCAGTGCCTTGTATAACGGTACTAACCCTCCTTATCTTTACTGGAAATATCTCACCTGATGCATCCTAAAACCGCATTAGCTTTTTTCATGGCCATATCACATTGGCAGCTCATAGTCATCTTGTGATCAACCAATACTTCAAGGTCCTTCTCCTCCTCTGTTACTTCCAAATGATGCGTCCCAATTTATAACCAAAATTCTTGTTCTTAATCCCTAAATGCATGACCTTGCACTTTTCACGGTTAAATTTCATCCTATTACTATTACTCCAGTTTACAGGGTCATCCAGATCTTCCTGTGTGATATCCAGATCTTCCTGTGTGATATCCTGGTCCTTCTCTGTGTTAGCAATACCTCCCAGCTTTATTAGCACATTCCCACTTTTTGTTCCAAAGTCAGTAATAAAAGATTAAATAAGATTGGTCCCAAACCGATCCCTGAGGAACTCCACTAGTAACCTCCTTCCAGCCTGACAGTTCACCTTCAGTATGACCTGTTGTAGTCTCCCTTTAACCAGTTCCTTATCCACCTTTCAATTTTCATCTTGATCCCCATCTTTCCAATTTAACGAATAACTTCTCGTGGAACCGTGATCAAGTGCCTTACTGAAATCGAGGTAAATTAGATCCACTGCGCTCCTTTGTCTAAAAATCTGTTACCATCTCAAAGAAGGAGATCAGGTTGGTTCCACTCTGTCCCCACCCCTGAAAATTTCAGCCCAAGCAATTAAAGTTTGTAGTTAGAAGCAGCAGAAAACAGGGTCTTCTTGTAATGGGAGGAGTCAGGTACCCTTAATAATAAATGGTCCTATTAGCTTTGCCAGTAATATATGTTGGTAACAATTCTGTTTTTGCTGGCACTAGAAGGATAAGCCCTGATGCTCACCTCTCACACAGGACCCACATCAGTGTAAATGGGATGAGAATTGGGGCCAATTACCTAGACTATCAGAAGCTTTGGCATTCAGGATTTCAATTGTCATGAAGCACACATATATAACTACTGAAGTTTTAGCTAACTGATGCTAAAATCATGTCAGAATTTGGTGGGGAGTGCAGGAGTGCAGAGACAAGGACGATTGTAATAGCAGTGGGGACTGGAATTTGAGAGAACCCCAAAGGTGTACACATTGTGAAATTTTTCAACAGTTTTACAAAGATAGTGTTGACCATCACAACAAACATATTGTGAAGGTTATGTTAAATATTTAGAATTACATGACATTCTCCTGAATATTTCATAATACGTCTGACAGGATATCCTCTGCAGGCCAATGTAAATGCTTCAGGACTAAACAACTTTTTCAAGTGCTATCATATTTACAGAATAAACTATAGGACATTTACAAATTCATTATGAAATATCAGTAATTAAACTTAAATTACATATCTCAAAATACAGTTCTGCAGATTAGTGATTGAGCAAGAAGAGACTAGACAAGGAACTCCTGTGTACTACTCCTTAGCTTTGCCTAGACCTTGTTAAATTATGTGACTTGTGATTTGTAAAGCATGGATGATAATGCCCATTCTATCTTGAACATGGTGAGGAGTAGGTAGTTGCTGTAAAGCATTCTGCATAGCGCTGTTGTATTTTCAGAGTGATAACTATAAACATTGAAGATTCTTGCTTTAGCGTGTGTCTGCTAATTCATATTATTCAGTCGCTTGGAATGGGTCTTTCACTTCCTGCTGGTAATTAACAAGGTTCTCCAATACCACTAAAGCATGAGAATTTTTTCTTTGTGTTGCAGGTAGATGATACTCAGCAGTGCCAAGCAGAAACAGCTATTGAACCCATGGAATCTAGTTCAAGATCTCCTCTTTGCATGAAGAAGCAAAACACACAAGCTGTTGCTGAGAACTTGATGGAGAATCTCAACACACACCAAGGCAGATGTTCCTTGAGCACACAAAACTACCTGATCAAAATGAACAAGACAAAAACTGTATGGTACAGTAAACCTGAGTAGTATAAGTAGTATACCATGAAACAAACCCTAACCGCACTCCTTGACCCCTTAAACTCTGCCCCTTGAACCAGTGATGAGCTGCCAAATTTTTAACAACGGGTTCCCTCCTCCTCCAAAATTTTAACAACGGGTTCCTCCTTCCTCCGTGGGGTCGTGCCCCATCCAACCCCTCATGTTCCTTAACACACACACTCCGAGACCCCTGACCCATCCCCCCCGTCCCAGTCCCCAGACTGCCCCTTGCCGCCCCACCCAACCCCTCCTCTCATTCTCAATGGCCCCCAGAACCCCTACCCCATACAACTACCCTTCTCTCTGTCCCTGAGTGCCCCCACCACCTCATCCAACCCTGCTCTTTCCTGACTGCTCCCGACCCTTGCCCCATTCAATCCCCCTGTTCCTGCCCTCTGACTGCCCTGACCCCTATCCACCCCCCACAACCCACCTCCCCTGCCCCTTACCACACTGCCTGGGGACCGGGTCCACTCTGCCAGGACCACGACCGACTTCGGCCGGGCCGCCCGACTCGGCCGGGCCGGCACTGGGCCCGACTCGCCGAGCCGCCGCCCGACTTCCCGGGCCGGGCCGGCACCGGGCCCGACTCGCCGAGCCGCCGCCCGACCGGCAGGGCCGGCACCGGGCCCGACCGCCGAGCCGCTGCCCGACTCGGCCGGCCGCACCGCCCGCCGCTGCCCGACTTCGGCCGGCACTGGGCCCGCCGCCGGCGGCAGCCGGGCCCGACCGGCCGGCGCTGGGCTGGAGGGAGCCGCGGTCTGGGACCGGAGCTGCTGAGCCAGCCGCACCTCCTCCTCCTCCGCGCCCCAGCTTACCTGCTGGCTGCCTCCATGCTGCTTGTTCAGGCTTCCCGCGAACATCTGATTCACGGGAAGCAGGGGAGGGGAGGAGAAGGGGCGGAGCAGGAGAGGAGTGGGCGGAACTTTTGTTAAATTTAGCAGCCCCAACAAGCGGTTCTAAAATGGCTGCTAAAATTTAACAACGGGTTTGTGCGAACCCATGCGAACCCGCTGCAGCTCACCCTGCCTTGAACCCCACTCACCTGTCACCAGAAGTCCCGCCCGGGGGTATTAATCCCAGGTCAAGATGCCACATGACCGGAAGCAAGGTGTGTCACGTGACTATCCTCTACCACTCAGGAAGGGTTTCAGCCGCTGGGGACCACCCCGAGAGGAGATTTGACCAATCAAGGCAAGTTCTGGGGTGGAGGACCCATCTGGATGTGGGTCATGTGACCCTCTAAGAACTCCTCCTACTTCCTCTACCAATCAGGATGGGGTTCACCCTGATAGGACCTCCTCAGAGGAGATCTGACCAATCAGAGTGAGTTCTGGGGTGGGGTGACCTGTTCGAAGTGGGTCGTGACCCTCTAAGAACTCCTCCCAACGCCCTCTGCCAATCAGAGAGCAGCACCATTACCCCATAAGTCCCAGCTCCGGGCAGAGGAGGCCATCTCTGACCAAGGACACGTGTTTTAGAAATTGTGGAAAGGCTACTGAGAGGAAACGTGGACTCCTTTACCACCCCCATGAGAACTTCGGACTTTGTTTTGACCCCGAGCACCTTTGGAATTGTGTGGAGAAAGCGCTACCTCGGTGACAGTTCCAAGGAGGACCCTTTGACTCAACGTTGATGGATACGTTGGAATCCGACCCCAAAAACTTTGTTAGGCATCCCAATTAGTGTGAAGGCCTCTCATTGTCCACCCCCCTCGAGGTGGACAATGAGACCCTTTGACTCAACCGTTGGGTTCTTACACTGTTTGTTTTCTGAAAATCTCTCAACAGCTTAACGATGCTGTGACAGTACCTCCTATACGGCTTTTGACAGTACCTCCCATAAGGCTTTATGGAAATAATGCTTAGAATGTGTTTTATGGAACTATGCTTAGAATGTGTTTTATGCTACATATGCCATGTAACACATCTCCGTAAAGGTTATGATCTACTGAATGTATTAATCCTATTCGTATGCATGTATCATTTTTGTATTCAAAGTTATGAATGTTGGCTGTGTACCGGCTTGATTTCTAAATAACCTTAGTAGAGCATTTGGTCAGTTCCTGGGGAAAGGAATGTTGAAATTAAGTACCTAATCAAGAAACACTGAAAGGACAATGGATCTTGGAATGCTCCAATCCACATAAGAAGTCTACTTGAGGAAGTTCAAGGTAGCATGTAAACAATGGATGCTCCCTGTAAAAACTGTGAGTCATGCATGGATATGTGGCTTGCCCAAGTGACTCCAAAACTCCATCTTGGAGCTGGACTTGGCACAGGAGTGAGGAGGGGGTCTCCACCCCCAAGAGAAAGTCTATTTAAACCCCTAGGAGAGCCCTCCATTTTGGCTTCAGCTGGCTAAAGAGACAGCCCCATCTCCCCCTCCCTGGGATACTTGAAAGAAATTGGAACAAAAGACAGTGACTGCAGGGGGTGTGAGTGATTGCTGGACCCAGGCTAAAAGGAGATTAGTCTGTAAAAGGGAGCATTGTGGAACTGGTGAGGATCTTATCTGTATTCAGTTTGATTAGATATAGATTTGCACATTTTCTTTTATTTTGCTTGGTGACTTACTTTGTTCTGTCTTTTACTACATGCATCCACTTAAATCCTACTTTCTGTCTTTAATAAAATCACTATTTACTTATTAATTAACTCAGAGTATGTATTAATACCTGGGAGCAAACAACTGTGCCTATGTCTCTATCAGAGTTATAGAGGGCAAACAATTGATGAGTTTATCCTGTATGCTTTATACAGGGTAAAAGGGATTTATTTGGGTTTAGACCCCATTGGGAGTTGGGCATCTGAGTTTAAAGATAGGAACACTTCTGTTAGCTGCTTTCAGGTAAACCTGCAGCTTTGGGGCAAGTAATTCAGACCCTGGGTCTGTGTTGGAGCAGCCGGGAGTGTCTGGCTCAGCAAGACAGGGAGCTGGCAGGGAAAGCAGGGCTTGAAGTAGTTTGGGAACATCAGGTGGCAGCTCCCAGGAGGTTTCTGTGATCCAGCCTGTCACAGTGGCGTAGTCAGCAGAATCTGTGCACATCTGATTGCTTTGAGGTACTGGTAGTGATTTTAAGTGAGTTTTGAGTGTGGTCGGTGGCTGAAGAACAGACCAAGTGGTTACTGGTTTGTTATTTTCTATTTGCTTATTTTGGGTAAGGGAAGTAGGGACAGAAAAGGAAGCAAATAAGTAAGAGACAAGCTCTGAAGATGCTAAAACTGCACAGGGTGCAAATTGCCCAGAAAGGCTGAACACTGGGCACTGTGAAAGTCTCTGTTAACGAAGAATCCCCTGAGCTGAGTGCATCCCACTTTCAGTGAACTGCAGAGGGGATGTGGCCCAGAAGAAAAAAGCAGGAAAATGACTAGCAGTGAAGCAGCTAACAAACTAGAGTTGGCTAGACTGGAAGCAAAAGAGAAAGAAAATGAACATAAAAGACTAATGGAGAGGGAGGAGGCTGCCCACGAGAGAGCTATGGAGGCAGAGACAGCAAGGGTGGAGGCAGAAGCAGCTTCCCACAAGAGAGCTATGGAGGCAGAGACAGCAAGGATGGAGGTAGAAAAAGCCAGGGAAGAGGCTGCCCACGAGAGAGCTATGCAGACCCAGAGAAAGGCCCAGAAGCATGAACTGGCTGTAACGGAGTCAAAGAGACAAAACCCTCCACCTGCTGGCTCCACTTCCCCAAAAATTCATAAATGGGAGCAACTGTGTCCACAGTATGAGGAATCCAGCGAGATCGCCGAATATTTCATCACCTTCAAGAGACTGGGCACCCTGCATGCCATCCCTGAAGATCAAAAGATGACCACATTGATAGCAAAATGGACTGGTAGAGCTCTGGACATATTCAGTAAGATGCCTATTGATGATGCTTCAAACTACAGTAAATTTAAGGATCTGGTTTTGAAAGAGTTTCAGATTACACCTGAAACCTACAGGGTGAAATTCAGGAGTCTTAAGAGGGGATCTGGATTGAGTAATGTGGTTTATGCCAATGAAATGAGAGATTTGGTAGACAAGTGGGTGTGGGGGAAGGGCATTACAAGCTTCCAAGGGATGTGTGATCTGGTTACTCAGGAACACTTCCTGAATATGGGCAGGAAGATGTAAAACAGTATTTGTGGGACAAAAAGGTAAATGCAGTGGGTGAATTAGCTGGGTATGCAGACTCTTATGAGCAAGCACAAGCTGCAATCAAACATAAACCACTGGGAGAGGGGTACAGGGTTGGGGGAAAGCAGAATCACCGCTTTACCCTGGGAAAAGGAGGCTGGGAACCTCCCACCCCTGAACTCGTCCCAAATTTCCTGTGCAAGCAGAGGAGCCCAAGAGGTGCTAGGATTGTAAGTCAACTGAGCACCTGAGGACTAAGTGTCCCTTTCTGAGTAGAAACAAGCAACAAGTAACACATGAAGCTGTGGCTTCTCAGAGCCAGGCTGTGGCCTCTTTCCACACAGGATTTGTAAAGCTTGCTTCCACACAACCAAGCAATGAGCATATGCATGCTGTTAAAATGAATGGTGCAGTGCTTCTTGGACTGAGGGACACAGGTGCTGAGATTTCTGTGGTCAGGAGGGACCTTATCCAGAAGAAGGATCTGTTGCCAGGTAAAATGGCAGAATTAGAGCTGTTAGCGGGTTACAAAGTCTTTGCACCTTTAGCTAAAGTACACATGCAAACTAAGGATTTGCAGGCTGAACCAACTGTTGCAACGGTGGCACACAATTTTGCACCGTTTCTATTGGGAAACGATTTCTTTAGTGTGGCAGAATCTGTCCCAGGGCTGGTTAGCAGTCGGGGTCGGTGCGGGGTGAAGTCACATGGACTGCTGGGGGAATAGGAGGGTGTCTCATAGATTCCTCTGCAGCAGTAAAGAATGCAGCTTTGGGGGCAGGGATGGTTGTGGCCAGTTTCTGTAGTCCCGGGGCTCAAGGAAAGTTCCAGAGGGAGGGGCTGGATGAAGGCAGCTCCTGTCCCGTAATCATCTCCCCAGGGGAGGGGGAGGAACCACCTTGTAACAGGGGTTACCACAGCTGCTGACTGCCAGGAAATTGCAGGTCAGCAGAGGGCAGGGCCTGCCCTGGGGTGCATAGAGACGTGTGTCCCAAAGGTGGGAGTTGGGGTCCTGGTGACCACAGTGGTGGAAACAGACCCCAAGATCGCTGTAGCTGGAAGCAAACCCAACCTGAGTGAAAAGGGGGAAATTTTGCTGGCCAGTGAAAAGTCTGCCATAGCTGGTAGCTGTGAGCCCACAGTTGGACCAGGGTCACCTTCCCTTTCGGGGGACACAGGAGTGTCTGACCCAGAGGGGAGCCCAGAGAGGGAAGCCCAGATGGAAGGGGGGGCAGAGAGTCCGCCCACCTTTTGTGGGAAGGGACTTTCCCAGGAGGAGGGTGAAAAGTTTGCATTTAAAATGCCAGCCCCTTCTCCTATGGTTCATGTTGTAAGGGAAACCTGAGGGTCAGATCTCCTGAACGGGGGAGTCCATCCAGCTGGCCTGTTGGGAACAGAAAGTGGGGTGCCCAAGGGGTCCAGAGCCCCCCATTGAAAGGTGGTGTTCTTGCTGCACCTGTAAGAGATAAAACTCTCTCTCCAAGATGGGGGTGGTGGGGAATCTCTAGATGGGTTGCACTTCACAAGGAGTGCGGTCCAGCCCAGAGACATTCCAGAGGGAGGGGCCGAGGGCAGGCATGGTGGCAGTGCACCCTCTCCTTGCCAAAGGCTCAACCACATGCCTGAATTAAAAGCCTTCTCCAAAGAGGCAGAGTGCCTACCAGAGGCTACACAGAGTTGGGAAAATGCAATAGACACTAAAGGAGTCAAACTGAGTGAACGAAGCCTGTCCACCGTAGATTTGCTGTTAACCTTGTGTCTTTTGCTAATTCACCTATGGGATAAAACAAAGGAATGTACTAGTGTTAAACCCTTTAAAGATGTGGGACATACCTGCTTTGTGGAAGAAACTGTTGTACATGCTAGGATGGTGACAGGAGAGCCCCACAAGCAAGTTACTTTTCAGCCTACGCCTGTAAACAGTCTGGAAGCTTGGAACAGCAGCAAAAGCATAACAGCCCCATGCTGCTGTGTAGAAGGGGAAACTGAGGCACACTGCCTCATGGCATTGGTGGCTAACTGCCAAAACGCCTCCGCTGTAACAGATATCGCTGTTCATGCATTCTGTTAACAATACTACACCCCAACCTGTTTTCTGGCATCTGAGGACCAGGACCCCCAAAACTGGCTAGGACCCTTAGGAATGACATCATATGGTTTAAAGGTACTTGAAAGGAGTGTGACCAAAAACAAACAGGGATTTTACATGTACTGCCTCCGCCATGGACAGTGTCCAAGTCTCTGGCAGTAAGCTCAGGGGAGGGTGTGACGGTACTCCCATAAGGCTCTATGGAAATATGCTTAGAATGTGTTTTCTGCTACATATGCCATGTAACATATCTCCATAAAGGTTATGATCTACTGAATGTATTAATCCTATTCAGATGCATGTATCATTTTGTATTCAAAGTTATGAATGTTGGCTGTACCGCTTGATTTCTAAATAACCTTAGTAGAGCATTTGGTCAGTTCCTGGGGAAATTAAGTACCTAATCAAGAAACACTGAAAGGACAATGGATCTTGGAATGCTCCAATCCACATAAGAAGTCTACTTGAGGAAGTTCAAGGTAGCATGTAAACAATGGATGCTCCCTGTAAAAACTGTGAGTCATGCATGGACATGTGAGTTGCCCAGGAGACTCCAAATCTCCATCTTGAGCTGGACTCGCACAGGAGTGAGGAGGGATCTCCACCCCAAGAGAAAGTCTATTTAAACTCTGGGAGAGCTCCATTTTGTCTTCAGCTGGCTAAAGAGAGAGCCTCCACCCTCACCCCAGGATACCCGAAAGAAATGGGAACAAAGGACAGTGACTGCAGGAGGTGTGAGTGATTGCTGGACCCAGGCTAAAAAGTGAGATTAGTCTGTCAAAGGAGCATTGTGGAACTGTGGGGATCTTATCTGTATTCAGTTTGATTAGATATAGATTTGCGATTTTAAGCTGTATACAGGGTAAAATGGATTTATTTGGATTTAGGACCCCATTGGGAGCATGGGCATCTGAGTGTTAAAGAT
>NC_052625.1:50255712-50273212 GCF_016161935.1 Mauremys reevesii
TATAATGGCAGTGCATTGGATTTTGCCTGTACCTTTTGCTTGGTACCAAGTAACACAAAGGGCCACGTTCCATAGTCAAAGGGACTTTTGTTGGCAAAAGGAGTACAGTCATTGGTCCAGAATCTCTCGTAGGTATTTTCTGTACCACCCACTGCCACAGTATCTAAGCGCCGCATCTGTAAGTAACTTGAAGAGGTCTCTAACCAAAGGTTTTCTGAGGCCTTTTCCTGTCCATTGTGTGTGCTCAGTTTTCAAGGAGAAAGTTTACATGGTAAAGAAGGATGAAGAAAGAGGAGAGAGGAGGATGTGCCTTGAAAGATTTACCAGTGGTTACATATGGGAATCGTATCCAGACTTATTATTTGTAGCGAGGTAGCACCTAGAAGCCCTTATTAGGGATCAAGGCCCCCTAGCTCACTGTCATACACATTTAAAAAAGGAGAGTCCCTGCCCCTAAGTGTTAATCTAAGTAGATAACAAGATATAACAGAGATGGGAGGAACATAAGGGAACAGTGAGAGGAAGTGTCACTAACTTTTTTAATGTTTATTTTCCAATGCTAGTGTAGTTTCCCCTACCTTGCATTGTCAACCATATTTTGGATTGCTGAATGCAGTGGAGACTGAATCAAGTTGCATTGTTTTACAACAGTTTTGTTTATACTTAAGGCCTAAGGAGTTTATTAATGCTTTACAATGTCTTAGTCACAAAGTTAGTTTAAAGTAGTAATTTTAATGGATACAGTTAACTTTTTTGAGAAATATAGAGCATATATAAACCAAAGGGAAATTCTCAAATAATCTTGAGAATGTAAATCTCACATGTAATACAGAGGTAATTTTTTATATGCACATCCAGTGATTAAAATCTTGTCTTCTAAAGATTAGATCTCTGAAAAGGGATCTAGTAATTAAGCAGGAGACAGCTAAGAGCCTCTTCAAATGCTTCTTTCCCCAAGCATGTAGGAAAAGACCTTTCATCTATCCAGTCTAATACAAATTTCCTAGAACCTCATTTCTTGTTTTAGAGTTTGTCATACACTAAAGACCCAAAAATGAGCTGATCATTAAACTGCATGGTGCAATCTTCAATGTAGTCTTATAACCTTACCTGATAAGTGCCAACTCACACCCCCACTAGCTGGAAAGCAAAAATGACAAGTACTGTAATGCTGAAATTGGATCCAAAGGGATTTAGCAAACTGAGCATTTGCCATATTTAGCATAATCAAAGTTCCTTCCTCATACTTCAGTGATGCTTTCCTGATCTTCTGATATGATTAAAGTCTGATAGTATGGTCTTCTTAAATCTCTTCTTAAATACCGCATTTCCTAACCCCCTGATCCTTTATGTGTGAGTTTCACTTGCCAGCGGATACTTTAACACACCCAAACAGACAATTAGGGAAAAAGCGATAAAACCAGGTGAATTTGGTTCTTCATCCCAGGCTGTGGCACAAATTTGCTCAGGAAACTCTGATACTGTGTTCTCTTCATAGCGCATTGGAAGTATCAGCTTTTAGCAAAGTCACATAAGATGCTTAACAAGCTACACGTCCTATCATTTTAGCTTTGCCATTGTAGCCTTGTGGCTCAGCGCCAGAGATAGATACAACACCTCCAGCAGGATACAATAACTTACTTTTTTTTTTTTAATGTTGCATGGTTTTGTTTCTGTATTTGTTTTGTCCCATAAGGTCAATTGAAACAGAACATGCAGTAAGTATAGCTGTGCAAGGAAATTCATACTGATAGAAAAATGGCAAATGTGATTTCTTCAGTAAAGGTGGGAAACGCTCACATTTGCCTGGGGCAGTTTTTTTACAAATGAAAAACAATTCATCCTTCTTCCCTAAACCATAACGTATATATCACAACGTAGATGGAGCAGAAGGTCAGAAAGAGATGACAGCTTGCTGAGCCACTCCATATCTATGGTACTTGTAGGGAGCCCAGCACTATGATATCTGACCGCTGAATACAATAACTAAGATTCACATATAGATTCCATTCCGGAACTTATCCTAACTCCCCTTCAAAATCAGTCCCTATAGATCACCAGAGCTCATTGTTACAACCATAGTGGGACATTGGTAGGCAAGGGAGATTACCAAGCCATTGGTGTAAAAGTGGCAAAAAGTTGAAACACAACTTGGTTTAAAATAGGCAAAGCATGTTGGCCTTCGGATGACACCTGGACTCTAGCTCCTCCATGGCTCTCAGTTCTATTTCATTCCTGTTCACTTATATAATTTTCCTTTAATATATATATATATTATTCTCATATATTAAAGGGATTATTGTCTCCCCAGGATTCTGCATTCTCACTTCCTTTCAGGAGGCTGAGATTGACCCATTTTCAGTTCTGAAATTTCAGGTTATGTCTACACTGCAATGTAAGCTTGGGTTTAGTGGGACTCAAGTTGGCTGACCCATGTTAGGGAACCCTGGGCAGCTACATTGTATTTTAACCCTATTTTATGACTTTTCTATCCCATGCTGGAAAGTAGGGCTTTGGTGACCACACTGAAGTACACAGACCCAAGTCAAAGTAACTATATCCCAGAGTTCCTAGCACCCTCTTCCCCACCCAAAATGTAGTCGCTCTATCCATAGGACAGTGGTGCATTGTGCGAAAACTTTGCTGCCCGCCCTGCATGTTACCAGGAACCTGCTTGCTTTGCAGATCACTTGATCAGTTCAGTCTCCATTGCAAACCCTGGAAGCTCTCTGATAGGGTACTTGCAGATTGGTGATCAGAAGAGAATGGGTTAATGCGGACCTGAGCTGCTGCTGTTTGCAAAGGGGGGTGGCTTCTGCTTTCAATAGAGTGGATTACAGATTTTGGGATAGAGAGAACTAGCAAAGTTGTCCCATGGAACCCTGGGATGCTTCCGGCTGACTCCCAGGACCCAAGTCTACACTGCAAAGCAATAGGGCTCAGACCCTGGGTCCCGGCTTAATTCGAGATCGGACACTCCAACCCTGCAGAGTCCTGGAACTCTAGGTCCAAGCTCAGTGTTAGCGCAGTTGCAATGTAGATGCAAGGGGTGGGGTAGGTTTGACCTGGGATTAAGCACAGGCTTACATTGCAGTGGAGACATACACAGAGAGACCTGTCCCCTACCATTAGGTATTCTGGTTGTTGCCCTTACACCTACATCTTACCTTTTCTAAGACATCCTGTGTGTAGCAAACAAATAAACACCAAAGTGAGCTGTTGCAAACTGTCTCTCTGAGCTCTGCTTGCATGTTGTTTCACAGCAATTCACCTAGTCTTGCAGAGGTACATATGCAAGTTGATCATAATGGTGAAACTTCTGCCAAGTTGCATTATTTTTGTGAATAAACTATATGTAATTCTGCTACAATGAAGGATGAAGAGACAAATGTCTTTTTTGCACAGCATTGGTTATGGCGTATTTGTATGTAGGAGTCTGCAAAGTACAATCATCTGTTTAGAAACCAAAAAAGCTTGTTAAGAGGTTCACTTTATTTTATGTGGGAAAATGGTATGAAGTCAGGGAAAACCTAATTAATACCCTGATGTTGCAAAGACACACTTGCTTAAGTGCTGACGCTGTACATTAATCCCATTGGCTATGTATACACTGCAATAAAATATCTGTGATTGGCCCGGGTCAGCTGACACAGGCTTGCTGGGCATGGGCTGCAGGTCTGTAAAACTGCAGTGTAAATGCCTGGGCTCAAGGACCCTCCCTACTCATGGGGTCCCAGAGCCCTGGGCTCCAGCCCAAACCCGGGTGTCTACTCTGAGATTTTATAGCCCAACAGCCTGAGCCATGTGAGTCGGAGTCAGCTAACCTGGGCCAGTCACGGGTGTTTTATTGCATACAGACATACCCAGTGAAATCAATGGGAGTTTGTTTTTGTTTATTTCCAAAAAAAATAAGAAAGCATATAGCCAAGTGTAACGTCAACAGACCCCGGTCGTCGGTGGGCAGGATCAAACCGGGGAACTCTGGAGTTCAGCGCATGAACCTCTATCATGTGAGTTAAAAGTCAACTAGCTGTAGAGAAGACTCATTTTATCTCTTTCTCGAAGTGGTCTCGGGGCCACTAGATAGGACAGAACACCATTCCCAGGAGGTGTGTAGGTTACATGCATCCCCTAGCGGAGGAAGCACGTCCTGAGCTTCAGAGACTTCCCAGTTGAAATCCCAGACGAGCCCCCACTTATAACACTGGCAGACCCAGGTTGTCAGCCAGCGGGATCAAACCAGGGACCTCTGGAGCATCAGTGAATTCACCATGTGAATTAAAAGCCAGCTGGGTGAGACTGTAGAGCAGACTCATTTTATCTCTCTCTCTCAGTGGTCTCAGTGCCACTAGATGGGACAGAGCACCACACCCAAAAGGTATGTGGGTTACATAAGCATCAGAAGAACAATTCAGAGAAATGCCAATGGCCCAAATTTTCCCAAGGGACTAGTGATTTGGGGTGCCTCAGTTTTTGGGTGCTCAACTGGAGATACCTTAAAGGGCCCTGATTTTCCAAAAGTGCTGTCCTACCCATAGTCTGAACATCAGACCTGTTTAAAGCATCTCTAAATGGGCACCCTAAATAAATAGTAAATTTTGAAACTCCTGGATACTAACATTCTCATTATAGAAGTCCATATTCTTTCCTACTTGCATGAGCATGACTCTTCTTGACCTCAATTGATGAGCATCAAAGGGGCAATTAAACCCTTAATGTCTGATTCTCATTTACACTAAGGTAATTTTACAGTGTTTTTGCAATCTTATAGGGGCTTTAAAGCAAGATTTATACCCCCCTTTAAGGCCCTTGTACACAATTAGGGCAATGTAAAGTGGCCCTAGTATAAGTGGAAATCAGGCCCTATAATTTGCAAACTCCTCGCTTGCTCCCTCATCTATTTGAGATGCTGCACAGAGGCAACCTGTATGTTTCTAATGTGTTACCAAAAGCAGGTGACAAGAGTCTTCTTTACATATTACTCTCCCTTGGCTTTCTAGTCAACTTTAAACCTCCTAACTCAGCAGCTCTATTCATTGTAGCATACCAGGACCTTTCTAGAAAGAAAGAAAGAAAGAAGCAGAGGACTTATGATATGCAGCAAGAGAATAGAAAACTTATTTTGCAGTTTGTGAATACCAAGCATTGTAGGAAAGGTTTATTATTGTCATTCCTTTAAAGGAAACTTGGAGCACACGTATTTAGATAGATTCCCCCACACACACACACAAAAGGAGAAATTTCATTAGAAATACTGGTCTCTTAATTGTTTTCATTGACGTCTCAGGGCTTTTTTGTTTAAAAAGAAGAAAACTGCTTGAGGAGGCACTTTTGTGAAAGAATTCTATTTCCCTTGCAACTTTCACAGGAGATGACATTTATTTGTAAATTAAGTTACAAAATTCAGGTGCCTATAGAATGTGCAAGTATTGTACATACCATTTAGTTGCTACTCATTAATCTGCTTCTTGTTTAGTTGAATTGCAAACTACAACTTGAAGGGAAACTTGAAGAGAAAAATCACCAAGCTTGGAGATAGAAAACTCTGTCTCACAACCACACTTCATTTTTATATTTATTTCCTTTAGGTTCAAGATATTCATTGGTATAATGAGGCTGCCCCATTGATTTATTATCTGGTTTTTTTTAATGTCATTACATTTTAGCTCCCTCTGCCTTTTTGTCATTGGGTTACATTTAAGCACAGCAAGATCAACTTTAAACCTCCTTACTCAACAGCTTTATTAGTTATAACATACCATGACCTTTCTCGACATTCTTAAAGAAAAAGATACAGTGTAATGTCACTTTACTTTGCTTATTGTTCTTTGTTGAGGTGAACAAAGCATTTTCTACAGTGGCTATAGCACATAATTATACAGCTTTCAATAGCGGTGTCTTGGCACATATCAAAGTTCAGAAGAGCCTTTAGAAAAAAAAAGATGTTTTGTGACAGCCCAGGGAGGGTCTCATCTTTCCTTCAGAAAATAGTTCAAGGCTCTTCTGTCAAGCTTCCCTACTTAGAGCTTTTTCTCCTCCTGCTTCATAAAGTTTAAAGGGGATTCAGTGGAGTTCTATGATCTATTTCCTTTGAAAGATTGTTCCTTTGCACAGAGAAGTCCTTTGACTTCAAGAGTTCACAGATTCATGTCTTTAGGTATCATATGTCTGACCTTATCAGTTACTCTATTTAATGTAGCAGAAAAAGTCTCAACTCTTTGTGTTTGTCTGTTTTGCCTCTGTGAAATGATTTGGTGAAAAGACCATCCTTTTTAACACACCACTGAGAGGCCGTTTCTGACTGTAACCTACCCTGTGGCTCTTCTAAAAAAAAAAATTGTCCTTGTGTTTTGTGTATGGATGATTTCACAGTGAGAATAGAATTATACAAGGACAGACACACATTAAAAAAAATCTTTTGCTCTTTTTTTCCTAAATGATCTATTGGCTATTTTGGTGGCTGCTACTCTGGTTCCCCAACAGGCACAACCATTTAACAAACACAGAGATAGCGGCTGGAGTGCTGGGCCAGCAGTAGGTTTTCCCTTGCTTCGACCTACCCCAAAGGCCTTCATAATTAATTGTCCTTCAGAGATGAGGAAAGTTCAGAGACAGTGTGTGTAGCGATGTCTATTGTCTGACATTCAGTTCTCCTTCCCTCAGCTCTTTTTCTTCATTCCACAAAGGGTTATCAATAGGAGCAGAGAGCAAGCTCTCTTCTAACAGCTGCTGGTGATGGTTGTATCTTTCTGTGGAACATATTGTATTCAGCCATCTATGGATTAAATGGCTAAAAAAGTTCTAACAACCTTTTCAAACTAGCATGTTTATTTCATCTAGATTACACAGCTATTTAGCTAATTAAAAACTTCTTCAGACCCTCTTATTTTTATTTTGAATGGAAGATTAAAAAATTATTATCAAACAATTCCGGGGAAATTTTGGTCAATACCTGAAAAATTTTCTCTCCATGTCCACTTTGATCGATTTCCTCCTCCTCTGCCCAAAACAAGCATTGATTTTGAGGGGAGAAGGATGCTTAATGGAATATCCATAAAAGAAAACATTGGTGTAAGCGCCAACAGAAACAAACACTTTACCCGTTTTTTTTTTAAAAAGCTATTCCAATGCCAATAACTTCAAAGGGCAAAGAAGCTGGAGTTTTCTTAACAGATTATTAATATTGTCGCACCTTCTGTGATTAAATTAGAATCCTCTGTGGCATAATTATTAAACTTCATATACAACAGAACAAAATTACATACATGCTTCCTTGTTTTCCCTAATGATCTGTTAAACAAAGATATGGTGCAGTTAGCAGATATGCAAGAAGTACGGTCAAATTAAAGCTGTTTATTAACAATCGTTACGTTACTGTTCCAGTTAATAGAGTGAAGCCAAAAAAGACAAATACAATCATTCTTCTGCTGAACAGTTTAACTAGAAAATTAGGGAGGTTTTTAATTTACAAAAACAGTATCAATGCTCTTCATAGACTTAACTATACGAGTTAAAAAAGAATAACCTCATCAAAATGTTTTCTGGGCTCCATGGCACTTCTTTTATGTTAAGGAGACCTGCAAAGCAACCAAAATCAATTATTATATTGATTAAGTTGTGCAAGGCATTTTGCAACAGGTTTTCTGTATTTAAGAAGAAACTGCATATGAGGTACACACAGCTAATACAGTAATGCAAAAACGGTCATAAAAAATTAAAGTTATTCTTATGAATCTTTCATTAGAAGCGATGAAAAGGGACACTGGTGAAGCCAGTTCTTTGTTCTGAGCTACTCTGATGGGGGCTGATCCTGCAAACAGTCCTGCACTTTAGGAGCTTTATGCATATGAGAAGACCCTCAGCTCTTTGAGTAAAGCTACTCTTGTTGATAACTGTTTGCCAGATTGGGTCCAAAGATTGCTTCCCAGTGTTGTTTCACTTTCTCAAACAGATGTTCCTTTTAAAAATTGACAAAAGTAATGTTAAAAAAAAAACAACAACCCACCCACACAACCAGACATCTGTACCAAGACAAGCACCTACCTTATGCAGAAAGAGCTGTTGTTAGGTGGTTTAAGGCTACTTGGAGCTTTTCAGATTACTCCCCACTGCAAAGAACATGTTAACTACTGAATTGCCCTAAGCACTGTTTTATTCCTGATCAATAAAATAATAATCTTGTATTTTAATGTGCAAAATATTTTGCTTTTGCTTTTCAAGCTTTGTTCATGGAGAGCGATGAACCAAATATGCACCTCTCCTTGTTTGAGTTTTTAATATTATTTTGGGGGAAAGCCAGAGATAGTTCCAGCTCTCTGTTTTTTACAATTATTTACTGATACCCCCTTCTTTTTGTCCTTTCCTTCTCTCCCCCCTCCCCCCCCCCGTCCCAAAATTGGCAAACTCTTCAGACTCCTACTGCCATTTCATTTTGCATTCAACAAGGGGTAGGGGGAATTGAAACGTCAACTGGAGACTGAGAAAAGCTCCAATTTATAGTGCTTTAGCCTTGCACAATTCAGGATTTCTTTTGGTAGCTGCACACATTATACCCCACATCGCTCAACTCTCTTGGGGTGGTGGCAGTAGTGAGGAATGGCTATTTCTTCCTCTGTGTGTACTACAGGCCTCTAAAGACTCTTATTTATTCTCTCCCATGTCACCTTGTGTACAGTCTGGTCTGTGACACTGATGGTGATTATGTCATTATTTTGCTCTGGGGGCTTTGGCACATCTGCAGAGCTGATGCACATCTTCTTTGTTACGCTGGCATACGTCCCATATCGCAAATGCTTCATTAGCCTTACTGCCTGCCTCCTTGCCAGACAAGAATGCCCAAATCCAGGCTTCTTTTTTTGCTCTGTTCTTTTGTGTCTATGATGAGCCTTTATTCATCTTCCTAGTTCTTCCCTGTTTTCCATTTTCCTATGTGAAGCTAAATTCTGTATGTCCTCATTTCTCCCAGATCATCCTAGATTTTAATCCCTTTTAGCCCAAACTGATCCCTCACAACCTTTCCGACTTGTCATTCATCCCTGAAAATAACTAGACTAGGAACATCTCAGATTTGCAGTTGCAGGGAGGAACCAATTCATTGTGTGTTAAGTCTAGATGTACGTTCCTACTATTGGTATCAGGTAATAAATATGTCACACAATTTTTCTCCAGTCTCTTTTACATTACATGTTAACTACGTTTCATTCAAAACTTTTGGAAAGTAGGGTTGAATTGTGAACAGGGAACTATTCTTGTAATCACTGTCTAGCTGATGGAGGATTCCTAAATGCAAAGTGTGTTCTTACCACAGCTTTATATTAAAAAATTGTGCATGTTCTGTACTTCACGATTATAAAACCCAAGGCAAACATTTTCTCCTCAAAACTATCTTGGAGCTGTTCTACACAAATCACATAACAGAGTGGATAGTGCTGCTTTTAAGCAGGTGGATTAGCTACTCAGTTATAACAATTCATTTTCCTGGGTTTAACTCACTCACATCTTATTTAAACTTGGGGTGAGATCTTCAGCTGGTATAAATTGGCTCCCAAAGTCAATGGAGCTATGTTGATCCATGTCAGCTGAGAATCTGGCCTTATGTAATATTACATAAAACTCAGATGAAGTTTTTGTTTTTTAACCAAATATTAATTTTATAGAACTCTTTTACAGTTTTAGAAGACTAAAAATTAAATATAGACCTGGCTTTAGAGTCTCTTGCTCTTTACCTGTAATGTATGTTAACACTCCCCTGCATACACGCAGCGAGAGACCCACACAGCTGATACATTTTCACTGAGTTGCATGGGGCTATACCTAGGGCCCTACCAAATTCATGGCCATGAAAAATGTGTCACGGACCATGAAATCTGGTCTCCCCCCTGAAATCTGGTCTTTTGTGTGCTTTTACCATATGCTGTACAGATTTAACAGGGGAGACCAGCGTTTCTCAAATTGGGGTCCTGACCCAAAAGGGGATCAGGGAGGGGAGGTCACTGTATTGCCACCCATTCTTCTGTGCTGCCTTCAGAGCTGGGCGGCCGGAGAGTGGCAGCTCTTGGCTGGGAACCCAGCTCTGAAGGCAGAGCTGCCACCAGCAGCAGTGCAGAAGTAAGGGTGGCAATATCATACCATGCCATCCTTATTTCTACGCTGCTGCTGGTGGTGGTGCTGCCTTCAGAGCTGGGTTCCCAGCCAGCAGCCGCCGCTCTCCAGCTGCCCAGCTCTGAAAGCAGTGTCACTGCCAGCGGCAGTGCAAAAGTAAGGGTAGCAGTACTGCAACCCCCCCTAAAATAACCTTGAGGGCCCCACACAACTCCTTTCTGGGACAGGATCCCAACAATTACACCACCATGAAATTTCAGATTTAAACAGCTGAAATCATGAAATTTACAATTTTTAAAATCCTATGGCTGTGAAATTGACCAAAATGGGCGGGTGAATTTGGTAGGGCCTTGGCTATAACTGTATGACTCCCTTGGACTTTAATGCACACTCCTCTTCTGTAGGTCTTTGAACTGTTATCCCTAAGTGTGTCAAGTATTTAACGGCATCACCACTATATTGTGAAATGGCAGTGTGGTGTGTTTGGGAAATAGCAACTAATCGTACAGCGCAGCTAATTTCTATAACTTTTGAAAACCATGAGAGCGACTCGGCATCACCATAAATGATGTCAACACCTCCCTCTGACACATCTTCCCTCTGTATCCCCTGCCCTGTTACAAAGCAGATGCCAGGCATGACTGAGATGGTAAAGCAACAGCGTTGCAAGTTTATCGTGACTCCAGTCTTATGTCATCATAGTGTGAGATCATCATAGCACCATTATTTCAAACAATATGCTGTATGGACACGATTCCCTCCAGTTATAGGTCCATGGGTCCCCACCCATTATGAGGCCATGAGGAGGTGACTGCTGGGCAAAACCATTATAAATGATGTCCATGAAAGGCCCATACCATGTGCCAGTACAAGATATAATACAGCCTAAAAAAATGAAGCTGTAGTATGCTGATCTAATATTAAAGTGGCAATATTTCCCTACAAGATTAAGAACAACAACACTAAGGCTATCACAGCAGCTGGAGAATCAGCTCTATCTAGGTGCTTACATGGGCCCATCACTATAGTACCTGAGCACCTGCCAAGTATTTAATAATAGGAAGAACAATCTCTGTCTCTTCCTTGCCAGCTTGCATGAGGACTAGCTTAATTAGCATGTGTGTGAGAGAGCGAGAAAGGCACAATGGGAAGAGCTTTTTGAGAGAAAGCAAAGTTAAACAGATAAGTTTTCCATTTCGTTCTGAACAGGGTGAGGTACATGGTCATTCCTAGCTCCTGGGGGAGTCCATTCCCTTGGTGAGGACTGGCTTATTTAAAAGTTCCAACTCCTGAGCCTCCCCTAAGGGTGGATAGTTAAATGGTCCCAGTGAAACAGAACTGTCGTGATGGTCTCTCAGGTAGCTAGGGCCAGACCAGTGGAGGAGTTCGACCTTGAACTCAGTTCTGTATTTATTAGGGAGCCAGCGCAGAGAGCAGAGGGCCAGGGCAGTATGCATTGCCAAGCAGACAGACTGCTGCATTGATCAGGACTTGCAGGAGGGTGATGACATAGACACGTGAATAGATTTAAAGTAGCAGGCCACAACTTTATTAACTTTAATATTAAAGGAGAGGCTTTTAACTAGAAGGCATCGATGGGGCCTTGGGGGGAGGCGTTGAATGGCCTCAGGCCATGGAACCAAGCAATATGGGCTGGTTCTCTTAGACAAACCCCTGCTATTCAGTTCCCCATTCAGCCCAATGCAGAATCCCATCACCTTCCTCCTGCAAGGAGCAATGAGGGGACAGACAAGGGGAAGACTTCAGACCTCCTCTTGCCTCACGGGTTCACCAGTCCCTGGGCCATGTGCTTGCGTTTACCTGAGGATCTGTCTCCTTGACGCTTCCTGCCTGCATTGGGCACCAGCCACATGCTGCAACATTTATTACCCCCTGCCTCTTTTATTTCTTTATTTTGAAGTGTCGTCTCCCTTGTCTTTACCCCCCTACCAGGTCCCCAGGGTGCTGTGAGGAAGGTGGGAAAAGCCACCAACACCTTGCCAGTCTTGCCCACCAAGAAAACATTCCTTTCTGACCCCAGATAGCTTAGACCTACAGCAACCCCTGGAAACCCAGCTTGGAAAACTGCACCACATACAGGGCAGAGGGGCTGGGGCAGCTTTCCGCAGCGAGCATGGCTGCTGGGTGCGCGGGAATGCTTAAACACAGGGGTTCCCTGGAGCCAATCAGCTTCCTCATGCCCCATCCCCACTCCACCCCCATCCCCAACTGATCAATGGGTGGCATGGGGAGGTAGAGCTCTGCTTCACTCTCCCCACCCAGGCATGACCCCCACCTGTATTCTGAGCAGGGGAACGGGCACATTTTCCCTCCACTCCAGACACTGCCCAGCTGATTACAGACCACCTGCCCCCAAGCCCCACATACTAAGACAAAAAGAGCCATTTCAGGACCTGGAACTTAATTCCTAGATAGACCAAAAAAAAACAGATTACAAATATTTTCTCATTATTCCTGGGCAGAACTGGCAGGAGTGCCTATATTACGGTTTTATACCGTGGAATATGTACTCTGTAAATGGAGGGATATAAACATTTGATGTGTTACTGCAGTGTTAAAGATCCATCCACTAAGCCGAATGCTGGCCAGCGTAGGGACAGTAGGGTAACCACACTACAAAGAGGTTTACGTACTGTGCATGCTGCAAAAGCACTTTTAACCGTGCACGCCGATTTTATCCACCAGCTCCCGCAGCAGAATTCCCCTACGCATGGTAGTAAATCTGTGCCGGGACCTGTTATTGGTGAAAGAGGCACATGCTCTTCAGCATCCAGGCCCTGTCGCCTGCCCTTTCTGTCCCATCATAAAACGCTCCTGTGTCGCTACTATCCCAGAAAACCTGTGGAGCAGCCTATCTGCAGTTACTATAAGGGAGCCGGAATTGGGTGTTCAATCTCAACCTCGTGTTCACTCTTCTGGGCACAGGTGTTCTGTGGTGTCTGTGTCTAGTACCTGTCAGGATTTGGCAGCATGGTATGTAACATTGCCAAGCATCGTAGGAGATGCCTCTGAAAGCAGAGCATGTTTAGTCACAATGGGGCTGAGTTAAAGGGTCAGTAAGTCAGAACAGTCTTGCATTTGTTGGTTTTATTTCTCATTCAAGGGGAGGCTAATGCAGCTTTGTGTGTGTGTAAAAGTAACCAGGCATATACTTTTTTCCTTTTACTCCCCAACATATATTAAACCCCAACACAGCTTAAACTATAGGAATTCATTAGTGATTTTTCCTTACTGTTACAATGCTATTAATGATGCAGGAGGTCAAGAGCTATCCCTTGTAAATCCCTATAGTCGCACACGTCTAACTCAGCAGGAAAACCAAAAGAAAAAATTCCCAGAATGCAACTTGATAGCTTGGAAGTAAAATATTTTAGAGATCTTGGTCAGGAGGAGAGGGAAGGAATTTGCATATTTTAAGAGGTGAGAGATCAAAATCGTAATTTAAGATCCTCTTTTGTCTGTTTGAAACTTCAATTTTTTTTTTATTTAAAAAATGTTTGCCCCACACCGTGGCATGACTGCATTTCAGGGGTGGGTAAAGTACTCCTCTGTCTCATGAGTTCTCAAGCTGGGGGATAAGATTCTCAGGGTGGCAGTCAGAAATAGGTGTCAGGGGGTCAGGACTACCTTGCCTTTCACATATTGCTAAATGGGAATCGGGTCCCAGCTAGATCCCTTCTAGATGGAAGGGGTGTTGCATTATAGAATAGCAGCTCTAACCATCCATCCATGGCTCGTGAAATGTACGTATCAGTTTAGTATCTATGTGCTATGTATTGTATCCCTATGTGGATCTTGTAAAGTACTTTGGACTCCTTCAGTGTGAAAAAGCTTTATTTAAATGTAAGTGATTAAATCTAGTGTATTCCACAGTATCCATTTTCACTGCACCACCACTTTTGCTTCTCTGATGTTATTGGACATCTCAGCACTCCCTCTGTCCCGTCCTTTCCTTGTGAGAGCAAGGCTTTCTTTCCCCTGCTAAAAGCAGCTTTGTGGTCCAGGTTTAATGCCTCAACACTTTTGCATGGCAGTGGAGGAGGGGGTTGCTCCTCACTCCAGCCAGGCATTTTGAAATGATTTTAGGGATGTACGTTAAAGGGTTTATTCAGCTGTGTGTTTTATTGGTGGTTTGTTAGGAAAAAGGAAAGAATGCAAATGCAGCAGTAAGCAACAAAATAAAAAAAAACACGTGTCTCCATAATTTTTCCTTTTCAAACCTGGCTGATTTGGGGCTAGAACTCTTCGCTTCTCTGTAACAGCAGCTGGGGCACTAATCACTAGCGTCAGCATTTCAGTGTTAAATCTGCCCCTTCAGCACCACTACACCGCAGGATCCCTTGTGATGCTGGTGTGAGGGTCACAGTGGTGGGGAGGGTGACCACATTGAAATCACTCTGATTCTTTCCCCGAGTGAGTCTCCCAGCTGGAGAGGAACACAGCGCTCACAAGTGTGGAGCGTTTCTAGATCGCTGTGGCTGTTTCCCACCCCTAGCTAGGTGCTTTCAGTGCTAGAAGGAAGCATAAGCTGTGATTCTAGTCCAGGGGTTCTTAAACTTCATTGAACCATGACCCCCTTCTGACAACAATTACTACATGGCCCCTGGATGGCCCTGGGCCCCAGCCACCTTGGCAACCCCATTAGAACAGGGTCACAAACCACTTTGGGGTCCCGACCCACAGTCTGAGAACTGATCTACAGAAACACTTGCACTGAAAGTGCTGCAGGCGCAAATTTGAGTGAGACTCAAAGACTGAATGCAATGATAGTGTGGACTCCAGACTGCCATGAGGTACCCCGTGCCGCCTCCAATGAAGAAGTCACCGAGATTAATGCCGAGCTCCACCCTAATCTGAGAAAAGGAGACGACTGGGGGACATTTTGTGCCCAATAATTTAAGTATTATTCACTTGTATTTTTGAAATAAAAATGCCTTTTCCAAATATCTCCCTCTCCTCATAAGTGATAATGGAAGAGGCATTAGCCTTTCCATGGCCTGAGCCAACCTATTTTTTTCCTAAGAGGGGTCCAGAATGTTCAGCCAATTGAGTGATCTAATTAGCTGAAAATTGTTAATTTCCTTTACCTTATAAAGCACCTAATGCAGAAACTGTTAAATAATGTTAAGTGTCAGACTTTAACTGAGTACATTGGGCCATATGCTGCCCCAGCTTGCGCGCCAAAAAGTGTAGCAACTTACTCCAAAACCTGCCTCCAAATTTTCTGTGTAAGCCAAGGCCTCCTGCTTGGTATGCTGCCACACCAACTCACAGCACAAAGATGGGCCCACGCAGCCATTCTACTTCCTCCAAAAAAGAGGATGGTGGTTTGAAAAATGTAGGAGGAGTCGGGGCAAAGGCAAAGCACTCCACCAGCTACCCTGGAAAAACAAGAAAACCGATTGCAAAGGAGCACTGCTTTGAGCAGCATTCACCTGGTAGTGACAGAAATCTACACTTTACAGCTACACACTATACGAGGCCGGCTCTTGTTCCCTGCACTGCAGAGGGCAAGCTCTGTGGCTAGATCTGCCCCATCCATTCAGAAAGGTGGGGTCTGCCTCCATGGCACCATGCAGCTTCTTCCACTAGGGGTTCCTCTGCAGCCTCAGGGATCCGCAAGTAGGGAGGGGCTGGTGAAGGTAGCTACAATCTCCCCTCCATCCTGCATGAAATCTGCCTAAAAATTCACGCAGCCTAGAGGTGGCATTAACTTTTGGTTGACCCCCATCTTTGCTGTGCCTCAGGAGTATTCCAGATAGCTTCAGGCGAGTGGATTGGAAAGGAGGAGAGAGCCCAAAACTCACCACGGAGGAGACAGCAGAGCCGCAAGATTTGGCTGCCAAACCTGCTGCCTGGCACTCTTGGTGGGGGCAGTGGAATGGAGGGAATCTGGCCAAATGCTGCAGCAAGGGGAGCCTCATAATTTTCATTCAGCCTGAGGAGTCCAGTTATTTTGTTATTGGTATTGTGGGGCCCATTGTGCTAGGTGCTGCACACACACCTATAAGTCAGACACCCCATTCCAGTCCCAAAGAGCATAGAGTGTGAGAATGCGATGAGAGGGAATAGGTGGGTAAACCAGACCAGCGTGGGCATATAGTACAAGCAACGCAAGCCTCTTTGTTTGCTCTAACAAGCGGCGGCAGCCCAGTAAGATACTGGATGAATAAGCACAAAGGGGTGCCACCTGCAAAGGGTGGGGCGTGCAGGCTTTATCTCTGACTGCAAGGGGCCCGGAAGAATTGGTTGGCCATTTCCATACTCTGTGGCTCCTTGTTACAGATTCGGCCACGTGAGTAGCAGCCGTGTCGTGCGCGATGGGTGGGGAGTCAATGGCAGCGGAGAGCACCAGGGAAGGGTTTGCCCTCCACACAAATGCTCTGGTGGGTGTCGTACCATTTCCTGGCGCATATTGATACATATTTAGCGGCTCGCTTGCCCGGCAGCCTTCACGAATGCCCTTCCTCTAAGGGATGATGGATGAGGAGCCCTATGGAATGGCCTACATGCAGTTTCCCAAGTCTCTCTTCTCTTTTTGTGTGTTTTTCTCCCTGCAAGGGGGTGGATTATGACTGTAAATCTCACTCTTTATGCTGAATCTCATCGCTGCTGTCAATTTAAGTCAGATATTAACTTTACATCCCTGTGGGCACTTGTGTGTATTGTTCATCCTTTTTAGTATTTTTCCTCAGAGAAGCCGTTTCCATTGAATCATCTTTTATTGCTACTATACTTTTGCTTGCACAGACTGGTATGTGCACACTTAATGCTGTTTCATTTGGAACTACGCACACCCAGAGTACTCCCTCGATGGCAGACTCTTAATCCTGGAGAGGGTCTAATAGATACTGTTTACACCTTCTCTTTGGGTTAAGAAGCTCTGTGTGGAGCCCCTTACTGCTGCCACTATATAGATCATCCAACTCGAGAAGTCAGCCAGCTTCCCGCTCACCCCCTCCAACCTGTTTACCTCCCATTAGTATGTCTGTGGGGGATGCAGCTCTGCAACCTGAGCAGCCTTCACCAGCTGAAGACCTCTGATCCCAAGTCCACTAGAGATTTTCGCTTTTCTATTTGGCAAAACGACTTGTTGCCTACCAGGTCGGCATGAATAAAGATATTTTTTAAATCCGTAACGTCCTGCTATTGGAAAAAAAACAACCCATTGCTGTCTTTCTGGATAATTTAACCTCGCCTGGCAGGCTGACATCTTGAGTGGTCTGTGCTGCACTTATTTATTTCTGCTCATAATTAGACTTTAAAGAAAAAAAAAGCCACACACACACACACCAAGAATTCTACTTTATATAAAATTTGAAAGCAAAATCAATCCTGACGCAATCTTATCATTTTTAAAGTATGTTTATCCAGCTTT